>NC_092748.1:118023706-118157236 GCF_047496795.1 Chiloscyllium punctatum | reverse complement strand
CTCTCCCTATATGCTTCCCACCCCCCCTCTCCCTATATGCTCACCCCCCCCTCCCTATATGTTCACTCCCCCCCCCTCTTCCCCTATATGTTCACCCCCCTCTCCCTATATGCTCCCCCTCTATGTCCCTCTCCCTATATGCTCACCCCCCTCTCCCTATATGCTCACCCCCCTCTCCCAATATGTTCACCCCCCTCTATGTCCCTCTCCCAATATGTTCACCCCCCTCTATGTCCCTCTCCCAATATGTTCACCCCCCCTCTATGTCCCCTCTCCCAATATGTTCACCCCCCTCTATGTCCCTCTCCCAATATGTTCACCCCCCTCTATGGTCCCTCTCCCAATATGTTCACCCCCCTCTATGTCCCTCTCCCAATATGTTCACCCCCCTCTATGTCCCTCTCCCTATATGCTCACTCCCTATATGTTCACCCCCTCTCCCTATATGCTCACTCCTATATGTTCACCCCCCACTCCCTATATGCTCACCCCCTCTATGTCCCTCTCCCATATATGCTCACCCCCCTCTCCCTATATGTTCACCCCCCTCTCCCTATATGCTCACCCCCCTCTCCCTATATGTTCACCCCCCTCTCCCTATATGTTCACCCCCCTCTCCCTATATGCTCACCCCCTCTATGTCCCTCTCCCTATATGCTCACCCCCTCTCCCAATATGTTCACCCCCCTCTATGTCCCTCTCCCAATATGTTCACCCCCCTCTATGTCCCCTCTCCCAATATGTTCACCCCCCTCTATGTCCCTCTCCCAATATGTTCACCCCCCTCTATGTCCCTCTCCCAATATGTTCACCCCCCTCTATGTCCCTCTCCCAATATGTTCACCCCCCTCTATGTCCCTCTCCCAATATGTTCACCCCCCTCTATGTCCCTCTCCCAATATGTTCACCCCCCTCTATGTCCCTCTCCCAATATGTTCACCCCCCTCTATGTCCCTCTCCCAATATGTTCACCCCCCTCTATGTCCCTCTCCCAATATGTTCACCCCCCTCTATGTCCCTCTCCCAATATGTTCACCCCCCTCTATGTCCCTCTCCCAATATGTTCACCCCCCTCTATGTCCCTCTCCCAATATGTTCACCCCCCTCTATGTCCCTCTCCCAATATGTTCACCCCCCTCTATGTCCCTCTCCCAATATGTTCACCCCCCTCTATGTCCCTCTCCCAATATGTTCACCCCCCTCTATGTCCCTCTCCCAATATGTTCACCCCCCTCTATGTCCCTCTCCCAATATGTTCACCCCCCTCTATGTCCCTCTCCCAATAGGTTCACCCCCCTCTATGTCCCTCTCCCAATAGGTTCACCCCCCCTCTATGTCCCTCTCCCTATAGGTTCACCCCCCTCTATGTCCCTCTCCCTATAGGTTCACCCCCCTCTATGTCCCTCTCCCTATAGGTTCACCCCCCTCTATGTCCCTCTCCCTATAGGTTCACCCCCCTCTATGTCCCTCTCCCTATAGGTTCACCCCCCTCTATGTCCCTCTCCCTATAGGTTCACCCCCCTCTATGTCCCTCTCCCTATAGGTTCACCCCCCTCTATGTCCCTCTCCCTATAGGTTCACCCCCCTCTATGTCCCTCTCCCTATAGGTTCACCCCCCTCTATGTCCCTCTCCCTATAGGTTCACCCCCCTCTATGTCCCTCTCCCTATAGGTTCACCCCCCTCTATGTCCCTCTCCCTATAGGTTCACCCCCCTCTATGTCCCTCTCCCTATAGGTTCACCCCCCTCTATGTCCCTCTCCCTATAGGTTCACCCCCCTCTATGTCCCTCTCCCTATAGGTTCACCCCCCTCTATGTCCCTCTCCCTATAGGTTCACCCCCCTCTATGTCCCTCTCCCTATAGGTTCACCCCCCTCTATGTCCCTCTCCCTATAGGTTCACCCCCCTCTATGTCCCTCTCCCTATAGGTTCACCCCCCTCTATGTCCCTCTCCCTATAGGTTCACCCCCCTCTATGTCCCTCTCCCTATAGGTTCACCCCCCTCTATGTCCCTCTCCCTATAGGTTCACCCCCCTCTATGTCCCTCTCCCTATAGGTTCACCCCCCTCTATGTCCCTCTCCCTATAGGTTCACCCCCCTCTATGTCCCTCTCCCTATAGGTTCACCCCCCTCTATGTCCCTCTCCCTATATGTTCACCCCCCTCTATGTCCCTCTCCCTATATGTTCACCCCCCTCTATGTCCCTCTCCCTATATGTTCACCCCCCTCTATGTCCCTCTCCCTATATGTTCACCCCCCTCTCCCTATATGTTCACCCCCCCTCTCCCTATATGTTCACCCCCCTCTCCCTATATGTTCACCCCCCTCTCCCTATATGTTCACCCCCCTCTCCCTATATGTTCACCCCCCTCTCCCTATATGTTCACCCCCCTCTCCCTATATGTTCACCCCCCTCTCCCTATATGTTCACCCCCCTCTCCCTATATGCTCACCCCCTCTATGTCCCTCTCCCTATATGTTCACCCCCCGTCTCCCTATATGTTCACCCCCCCTCTCCCTATATGCTCACCCCCCTCTCCCTATATGTTCACCCCCCTCTCCCTATATGTTCACCCCCCTCTCCCTATATGTTCACCCCCCTCTCCCTATATGCTCACCCCCTCTATGTCCCTCTCCCAATATGTTCACCCCCCTCTCCCTATATGCTCACCCCCTCTATGTCCCTCTCCCTATGTGTTCACCCCCCTCTCCCTATATGTTCACCCCCTCTATGTCCCTCTCCCTATATGTTCACCCCCCTCTCCCAATATGTCACCCCCCCATGTCCCTCTCCCTATATGCTCACCCCCCTCTCCCTATATGTTCACCCCCTCTATGTCCCTCTCCCTATATGTTCACCCCCCTCTCCCTATATGTTCACCCCCCTCTCCCTATATGTTCACCCCCTCTATGTCCCTCTCCCTATATGTTCACCCCTCTCTCCCTATATGTTCACCCCCCCTCTCCCTATATGCTCACCCCCTCTATGTCCCTCTCCCTATATGCTCACCCCCTCTATGTCCCTCTCCCTATATGTTCACCCCCCTCTCCCTATATGTTCACCCCCCTCTCCCTATATGTTCACCCCCCTCTCCCTATATGTTCACCCCCCTCTCCCTATATGCTCACCCCCCTCTCCCTATATGCTCACCCCCCTCTCCCTATATGCTCACCCCCCTCTCCCTATATGCTCACCCCCTCTATGTCCCTCTCCCTATATGTTCACCCCCCTCTCCCTATATGCTCACCCCCTCTATGTCCCTCTCCCTATATGTTCACCCCCCTCTCCCTATATGCTCACCCCCCTCTCCCTATATGTTCACCCCCCTCTCCCTATATGCTCACCCCCTCTATGTCCCTCTCCCTATATGTTCACCCCCCTCTATGTCCCTCACCCAATATGTTCACCCCCTCTATGTCCCTCTCCCAATATGTTCACCCCCCTCTCCCAATATGTTCACCCCCCTCTCCCAATATGTTCACCCCCCTCTCCCAATATGTTCACCCCCCTCTCCCAATATGTTCAGCCCCCTCTCCCAATATGTTCAGCCCCCTCTCCCAATATGTTCAGCCCCCTCTCCCAATATGTTCAGCCCCCTCTCCCAATATGTTCAGCCCCCTCTCCCAATATGCTCACCCCCCTCTCCCTATATGCTCACCCCCCTCTCCCTATATGTTCACCCCCCTCTCCCTATATGCTCACCCCCCTCTCCCTATATGCTCACCCCCTCTATGTCCCTCTCCCTATATGTTCACCCCCCTCTCCCTATATGCTCACCCCCTCTATGTCCCTCTCCCAATATGTTCACCCCCTCTATGTCCCTCTCCCAATATGTTCACCCCCCTCTCCCTATATGTTCACCCCCCTCTCCCAATATGTTCACCCCCCTCTCCCAATATGTTCACCCCCCTCTCCCAATATGTTCACCCCCCTCTCCCAATATGTTCACCCCCCTCTCCCAATATGTTCACCCCCCTCTCCCAATATGTTCACCCCCTCTATGTCCCTCTCCCAATATGTTCACCCCCTCTATGTCCCTCTCCCTATATGCTCACCCCCCTCTCCCTATATGCTCACCCCCCTCTCCCTATATGCTCACCCCCCTCTCCCTATATGCTCACCCCCCTCTCCCTATATGCTCACCCCCCTCTCCCTATATGCTCACCCCCCCTCTCCCTATATGCTCACCCCCCTCTATGTCCCTCTCCCTATATGTTCACCCCCTCTCCCTATATGTTCACCCCCTCTATGTCCCTCTCCCTATATGCTCACCCCCCTCTCCCTATATGTTCACCCCCCTCTCCCTATATGTTCACCCCCCTCTCCCTATATGTTCACCCCCCTCTCCCTATATGTTCACCCCCCTCTCCCTATATGTTCACCCCCCCTCTCCCTATATGTTCACCCCCCTCTCCCTATATGCTCACTCCCTATATGTTCACCCCCCTCTCCCTATATGCTCACCCCCTCTATGTCCCTCTCCCTATATGTTCACCCCCCTCTCCCTATATGCTCACCCCCCTCTCCCTATATGTTCACCCCCCTCTCCCTATATGTTCACCCCCCTCTCCCTATATGCTCACCCCCCTCTCCCTATATGCTCACCCCCTCTATGTCCCTCTCCCTATATGCTCACCCCCCTCTCCCTATATGCTCACCCCCCTCTCCCTATATGCTCACCCCCTCTATGTCCCTCTCCCAATATGTTCACCCCCCTCTATGTCCCTCTCCCAATATGTTCACCCCCCTCTATGTCCCTCTCCCAATATGTTCACCCCCCTCTCCCTATATGCTCACTCCCTATATGTTCACCCCCCTCTCCCTATATGCTCACTCCCTATATGTTCACCCCCCTCTCCCTATATGCTCACTCCCTATATGTTCACCCCCCTCTCCCTATATGCTCACCCCCTCTATGTCCCTCTCCCTATATGTTCACCCCCCTCTCCCTATATGCTCACCCCCCTCTCCCTATATGCTCACCCCCCTCTCCCTATATGTTCACCCCCCTCTCCCTATATGTTCACCCCCCTCTCCCTATATGCTCACCCCCTCTATGTCCCTCTCCCTATATGCTCACCCCCCTCTCCCTATATGCTCACCCCCCTCTCCCTATATGCTCACCCCCCTCTATGTCCCTCTCCCTATATGTTCACCCCCCTCTATGTCCCTCTCCCAATATGGTCACCCCCCTCTATGTCCCTCTCCCAATATGCTCACCCCCCTCTATGTCCCTCTCCCAATATGCTCACCCCCCTCTATGTCCCTCTCCCAATATGCTCACCCCCCTCTATGTCCCTCTCCCAATATGCTCACTCCCTATATGTTCACCCCCCTCTCCCTATATGCTCACTCCCTATATGTTCACCCCCCTCTCCCTATATGCTCACTCCCTATATGTTCACCCCCCTCTCCCAATATGTTCACCCCCCTCTATGTCCCTCTCCCAATATGTTCACCCCCCTCTATGTCCCTCTCCCAATATGTTCACCCCCCTCTATGTCCCTCTCCCTATATGTTCACCCCCCTCTATGTCCCTCTCCCTATATGTTCACCCCCCTCTATGTCCCTCTCCCTATATGTTCACCCCCCTCTATGTCCCTCTCCCTATATGTTCACCCCCCTCTATGTCCCTCTCCCTATATGTTCACCCCCCTCTATGTCCCTCTCCCTATATGTTCACCCCCCTCTATGTCCCTCTCCCTATATGTTCACCCCCCTCTATGTCCCTCTCCCTATATGTTCACCCCCCTCTATGTCCCTCTCCCTATATGTTCACCCCCCTCTATGTCCCTCTCCCTATATGTTCACCCCCCTCTATGTCCCTCTCCCTATATGTTCACCCCCCTCTATGTCCCTCTCCCTATATGTTCACCCCCCTCTATGTCCCTCTCCCTATATGTTCACCCCCCTCTATGTCCCTCTCCCTATATGTTCACCCCCCTCTATGTCCCTCTCCCTATATGTTCACCCCCCTCTATGTCCCTCTCCCTATATGTTCACCCCCCTCTATGTCCCTCTCCCTATATGTTCACCCCCCTCTATGTCCCTCTCCCTATATGTTCACCCCCCTCTATGTCCCTCTCCCTATATGTTCACCCCCCTCTATGTCCCTCTCCCTATATGTTCACCCCCCTCTATGTCCCTCTCCCTATATGTTCACCCCCCTCTATGTCCCTCTCCCTATATGTTCACCCCCCTCTATGTCCCTCTCCCTATATGTTCACCCCCCTCTATGTCCCTCTCCCTATATGTTCACCCCCCTCTATGTCCCTCTCCCTATATGTTCACCCCCCTCTCCCTCCCTCTCCCTATATGTTCACCCCCCTCTCCCTCCCTCTCCCTATATGTTCACCCCCCTCTCCCTCCCTCTCCCTATATGTTCACCCCCCTCTCCCTCCCTCTCCCTATATGTTCACCCCCCTCTCCCTCCCTCTCCCTATATGTTCACCCCCCTCTCCCTCCCTCTCCCTATATGTTCACCCCCCTCTCCCTCCCTCTCCCTATATGTTCACCCCCCTCTCCCTATATGTTCACCCCCCTCTCCCTATATGTTCACCCCCCTCTCCCTATATGTTCACCCCCCTCTCCCTATATGTTCACCCCCCTCTCCCTATATGTTCACCCCCCTCTCCCTATATGTTCACCCCCCTCTCCCTATATGTTCACCCCCCTCTCCCTATATGTTCACCCCCCTCTCCCTATATGTTCACCCCCCTCTCCCTATATGTTCACCCCCCTCTCCCTATATGTTCACCCCCCTCTCCCTATATGTTCACCCCCCTCTCCCTATATGTTCACCCCCCTCTCCCTATATGTTCACCCCCCTCTCCCTATATGTTCACCCCCCTCTCCCTATATGTTCACCCCCCTCTCCCTATATGTTCACCCCCCTCTCCCTATATGTTCACCCCCCTCTCCCTATATGTTCACCCCCCTCTCCCTATATGTTCACCCCCCTCTCCCTATATGTTCACCCCCCTCTATGTCCCTCTCCCTATATGTTCACCCCCCTCTATGTCCCTCTCCCTATATGTTCACCCCCTCCCTATATGCTTACCCTCCTCCTGCGGCTGTTGGTTGGGGTTCAGCTCGATCACCTCCACAATCTCCTCACCCTCGTGTAATTCCAGCTGGGGGCTCAGCTCCCCCTCTTCCATCCTCCCTCGAGCCCCTTGTTACCGCTGACCTAGTTAAACTAACTAACTTAACCCGGTCACATTGACCAGGCCGCTACACTCACGCGCCCTCTCAAGGCCCCCTCCCACCACCCTCACGAACAGCCGGAAGCTCGGCGAGTGACTGACGGCCACTCCAGCCAATCCGAAATCGGCTTCCGGTGTCACCCGCGAAACAGGTGAGGACGGAACGCTGGGGGCATTGACCTCGGGCCGCGGTGCTCCCTGGGAGTTGTAGTCACAGGTCGGTCGAGGCGCAAACTCTCCTTTTCCACTTTCTCCAGCTCCTTCCCGCAATCTCGCTCACCTGCGGCGGTATCTGCGCACGCGCCGTAGTCCCTCTCCGTTGCAGGCTGGGATACTGGAGGACCAAGATGGCGGGAGCTTGGAGGAGCTGCGGCTGGGGTGGAGGTAAATTCTGGAGTCCCATGAAGGAGGGAAACAGAGAGTATCCACTACACCGTTCATGTGTGGAGAGAGACTGCATCAGTTAGGACAGTACTCACTGGAGTTTAGAAGAATCTTATAGAAACCTATAAAATTCTCGCAGGACTGGGTGGTGTAAACACAGGAAGGATATTGGAGGGAGGCCAGAACCAGGGAGTCACAGTCTAAGGGGACTGAGGCAAAAGGGCTTTTGCACGAAACGTTGATTTTCCTGCTCCTTGGATGCTGCCTGACCTGCTGTGCTTTTCCAGCAACACTCTAATCTAGACTCTCAATTGGACTGAGATGAGGAGAAATGGAGGGTGATGCATTATACAGGACAAACAAGTTAAGGGAATACTCTCTGAACAGTAAGACCCTGGGAAACACTGAAGATCAGAGGGACTTTGGTGCGGATGTAGACCGGTCCCATAAGGTGTCAGGGCAGGTGGATAATGTGATCATGGAGGCATATGGTGTCTGTGTAATTGTTTAGAGTCAAAAGGTGTGGTGCTGGAAAAGCACAGCAAGTCAGGCAACATCTGAGGAGCAGGGGTATTGATGTTTTGGGCAGAAGATCTTCATCAATAAGATTGGTGGAGTAGCAGATAGCGAAAGGGACTGTCAGCGAACACAGCAGAATATAGATAGACTGGGGAGATGGGCAGAGAAATTGCAGATGGAGTACAATCCAGACAAATATGAGGTGATACAATTCCAGAGCGAACTATACAGTAAATGGAAAAGCCCTGGGGAAAATTGATGTACAGAGAGATCAAGGTGTTCAGGTCCATTGTTCCCTGAAGGTGGCAGTGTAGGTCAATATATTGGTCAAGAAGGCATATGGCATACTATCGGACAAGCACAAGAGTTGGCAGGTCATGTTGCAGTTGTAGAAGACTTTGGTTTGGCCACATTTGGAATACTGCTTACAGTTCTGATTGCCACATTACCAGAAGGATGTCGATCCTTTGGAAATGGTGCAGAGGAGGTTCACCAGGATGTTGCCTGGTATGGAGGGCGCTAGCTATGAAGAGAGGTTAAGTAGATTAGAATTATTTTCATTAGAAAGACTGAGTTTTAGCAGGGAACCTGATTGAGGTCTACAAAATCATGAGATATATAGGCAAGGTGGATAGCAAGACGTTTTTTCCCCAGAGTGGGGGACTCAATTGCTAGAGGTCATGGGTTCAAGGTGAGATGGCAAAGGTTTAAGGGAGATATGTGTGGAAAGTTTTTTTACACAGAGGTTGGTGGGTATCTGGAGCATGTTGCCAGCGGAGATGGTAGAGGTGGGCACAATAGTGTTATTTAAGATGTATCTTAACAGATACATGAATGGGCAGGGAGCAAAGGGACAAGATTAGTATGGTGCTGGAAAAGCACAGCAGGTCAGGCAGCATCCGAGGAGCAGGAAAAGAAATCGATGTTTCAGGCAAAAGCGCTTTATCAGGAATGAGGCTGAGAGGTGTGGGGCTGGTGGGAAGGTAGCTGAGAGTGCAGTAGGTCGATGGAGGTGGGAATGAAAGTAATAGGTCGGAGAGGAGGGTGAGGCAGATGGGTGGGAAGGAAGATTGACAGATGGGACAGGTCATGAGGGCGGTGCTGAGCTGGAAGGTTGGAGCTAGGGTAAGGTGGGGGGAGGGGAAATCAGGAAACTGGTGAAGTCCACATTGCTGACATGGGGTTGAAGGGTCCCAGGGCAGAAGACGAGGTGTTCTTCTTCCAGGCGTTGGGTGGTGAGAGAGTGGCGATGGAAGAGGTCCAGGACCTGCATGTCCTCGGCAGAGTGGGAGGGAGAGTTGAAATGTTACCCAGGCAGTCGGGTTGATTTCCCCTCCATACCCCAGTTCAACTTTCCAGCTCAGCACCATCGTCATGACATGTCCCATCTGTCCATCTTCCTTCCCACATATCCGCTTTGCCCTCCTCTCCGACTTATCACCTTTACCCCCACTTCCATCCACCTATTGCACTCTCAGCTACCTTCCCCACACCCCCCCCCCCCACCCCCAGCCACACCCACCTCCTATTTATCTCTCCATTCCTGAGGCTCCCAGCCTCATTCCTGATGAAGGGCTCTTGCCCGAAACATCGATTTTCCTGCTCCTTGGATACTGCCTGACCTGCTGTGCTTTTCCAGCACCACTGTAATCTTGACTCTGATCTCCAGCATCTGCAGTCCTCACTTTCTCCGAAGTTTCTTGAGCGTTATTGGAGCTGTACCCATCCAGGCAAGTGGGGAGTATTCCATCACACTCCTGATTTCTGCCTTATAGATGGTGGACAGGCTTTGGGGAGTCAGGAGGTGAGTTTTTTTTTTAAGGATTCAGGGACTCCCATTTTATCCCTTTTCATCTCTTACATCAATAAATGTCAGCATGGAATCATAGAACATTACAGCGTAGTCCAGGCCCTTCGGCCCACGATGTTTCACCAACCTGTCATACCAATCTGAAGCCCATCCCACCTACACTATTCCATGTACGTCCATATGCTTGTCCAATGACGACTTAAATGTGTTTAAAGTTGGCAAATCATCGACCGTTGCAGGCAAAGCATTCCATACCCTTACTACTCTCTGAGTAAAGAAACTACCTCTGACATCTGTCCTATATCTATCACCCCTCAATTTAAAGCTATGCCCCCTCGTGCTCACCATCTTGGAAAAAGGCTCTCACTGTCCACCCTATCTAACCCTCTTGATGGTGAACAACAACTCCCATTACCTTCACCTCTGTGCTCACCTTTTTTGCGCTGGAGGCCTCTCCAGAGACTCTCACCCATATACCATTCCCACCCTGGCTTCTTACCTGGCCTGACATCTTCATCAAGAACTGTTGATCAGACACCCTAACTTCTCTGCTCCCCCACTCACTCGTGCCTGTCAACCTCAGAATTTGCTGAGCTCTGTTCTCTCAGACCAAATGTTACTGCTGTTGTTAATCCTGTCACTAAGCGCGGGTAAAGTTCCCTTTGTAATGTTAATAACCGCCAGGATGTGGATTGTGAGGCATGTTCAGGGATGATGGTATTGTGGACTGGATGATTACGATGAGTAATGTGCTGTTCCTGTGCTCTTTTTACCGATCCCTGATGGGACGGTCAATGTGTGAGAGGGCTTGGCGATGCTCTGCCCGGTTGAGATATGCTCCATTGTGGTTACAGGCCAAGTGTAGGCACACATTAAATCTGATGAGCTGGGTGTGCTGCTGTGAATCTGCTCAACCTGGCAGGTATAATCTAGTGAGGGGGTGGGAGAGAGGGAGAGATTGGAAAAGATGGTGACGGTTTCTGGGATGTGGGCGTCACCAACACATCCAGCTTTTTTGCTCATCCCTAATTGCCCTTGAAAGGCGAGCCTTACTCAGGCCATTTCAGAGGGCTGTGGGTCTACAGTCACATGCAGGTCAGACCAGGTAATGACAACAGAGTTCCTTCCTCATGGACCAGATAGAGTCATGGAGTTATGCAGCACGGAAACAGTCCAAATCGTCCATGCCGACCCTGTTCCCAAACTGAACTAGTCCCACTTGCCTGCATTTGACCCATAACCCTCTAACCCTTTCCTATTCATGTACCTGTCCAAATGTCTTTCAAATGTTGTAACTGTACCTGCATCAGCCACTTCCTCTGGCAATTCATTCCATATACAAACCACCCTCTGTATGAAAAAGTTGTCCCTTCGATCCATTTTAAATCTTTCCCCTCTCACGTTCAACCTATGCCATCTCGTTTTGGACTCCTCAACCATGGGGAAACAGCCTTTGCTATTCACCTTACCTATACCTCTCTTGATTTTATAAACCTCCATAAGGTCACCCCTCAACCTCCTATGCTCCATTGACAAAACTCTCAGCCTCTTCTGATAATTCAAATCCTCCATTCCCAGCAACATCCTGGTAAATATTTTCTGGACCCTCTCCAATTTAATAATATCTTTCCTACAGATGAGTTTTAATGACAAAATAAAATGTCTTCATGGTCACTGTCAGTGAGACAAGTTTTCATTTTCAGGTTTAATTGAGTTCAAATTTCTCCAGTGACCGTGATCGGATTTGAACCCATGACCCCAGAGTGTTCACATGGGCTTGTGGCCTTAGGTTAGTGAGGTTACCACTACACCACTGCCAGCAGCTGTCTGCTTGTGTTACTGGATTAGTGGTGCTGGAAGAGCACAGAAGTTCAGGCAGCATCCAAGGAGCAGCGAAATCGACGTTTCGGGCAAAAGCCCTTCATCAGGAAAAAGCTTTTATTCCTGATGAAGGGCTTTTGCCCGAAACGTCAATTTCGCTGCTCGTTGGATGCTGCCTGAACTGCTGTGCTCTTCCAGCACCACTGATCCAGTATTTGGTTTTCAGCATCTGCAGTTATTGTTTTTACCTGCTTGTGTTACTGCCTCGGGCTGAGTGATGCCTGGACTCAGCACTGGTCTCATTTACCTTTCTCCAGTCACTGTGTCCCATGTTTCTATTCTTTTCCCCTCCAGGTATTTGGAGCTGCTGCCTGGCCAAGCTGGGGACCCGTGCCCCTGGCACCATCCTGCCAGTCCACCGTAGTGTGACCGTAGGTCTACGACATACCGTACAATCCATCCACTGTAACCATGGCAACACATCAGTGTTACGGTCCGAAGAGACTCCAGGAAAGTCAATCCCACAGCGTCCAGAGTACATTCCACAACGGAGAGCCAAGAATCCAATGGGAAAGATTGGCCTGGCCTGGTAAGAATGTATAGAATGTGTGTACAAAACGTGGGCAGACCCCTTCAGATCATTGTGGTTCCCTCCCATTGGATCTTTGTGATCTGAACCCAGTGATGTCGGGCTGTCTAGTGACAGAATGTCGCAGTGACTGTGAGGCATGTCCAGTCTGAATTCGTAGAATCCCTACAGTGTGGAAACAGGCCATTCGGCCCAACAAGTCCACACTGATTCTCTGAAGACTCAACTCCCACCCTTTCCCTTTATTCACTCATTTCCCATGGCTAATCCGCCTAACCTACACATCTCTGAAGACAATGGACAGCATTGCTTGGCCAATCCACCCTGACCTGCACATTTCGGAATATGGGCGGCAACTGGAGCACTAAAGCTTTTTGTAGCTATGTCAGCAATAGAGGAATGACTAGAGTAAGATTAGGGCCTGTCAATAACAGTAGTGGGAAATGGTGCGTGGAGTGCGAAGAGTTTTGGAAGTGCTATATGAATATGTTTCGTCAGCATTCACACGGTTGGCCTTGCAACTGTACTGATCCCTGATAAATGAATTCTTCCCTTTGCGTGACCTATTGTATACTAACACCTGCGTATCAACTACTAACCAACACTGTCCAGACATCACATGACTGAAGTTAATGACTGGGCAAGATGTCTAGCTTGTTCATTATCCTGCAAATAACAGTTTGCTAATTGTTAATCGATTGTAACCTATATAATCATGCAACTTTCTGTACCTCGTCAGAGTGACTTGTGGCCATCCAATCGAGCCAGTCAACCTGTCTCTCCCCGTGAGCTCACGATTAAACCAGTCAATACTCGAGGCTTGTGTGATGCAATATTTCTAAATTGGACTGCTATGAGGGAGTCACCCACTGCATAATTTACTTCATTCCCCAACAGCTGGCAAGTGAGACTAGATTCACTTAGGTTATCTGGTTGGCCTGGATGAGTTGGACCGGAGGATCTGTTTCTATGCTGCATATCTCTGACTCTACAAATCTTCTCAAAACTTGCTAACACAGGCTTTTAGCAAGCAGGCACAAAGATGAGATTCAAAATGGTTCCAGGCTTTTAATATGTGACAAAATGGCTACCATGAATCTAACAATTCTCCCATACCAGCATTTGGTCCATATCCCTCTAAACCCTTATTCATATAGCCATCCAGATACCTTTTAAATGTTGTAATTGTACTAGCTTCCACCAATTCCTCTGGTAACTTATTCCATACATGCACCACACTCTGTGAGAAAACTGTCCCTTAGGTTCCCTTTAAATCTTTACCTTCTCACCTTAAATCTATGCCCTCTAGTTTTGGGTTCCCCTACTTTAGGGAAAAAGATCTGAGCATTCACCCTATCCATGCCCCTCATGATTTTATAACCTCTAAAAAGGTTATCCCTCAGCCTCCGCTGCTTCAGGTAAATTAGCCTCCGCCTATTCAGCCTCTCCCTCTTGCTTTGAACTCTTTACTGTTTAACAACATCTTTCCTCTGGCAGGACTTGAGGGGCATCAATCTTGCCTTCTATATTACTGACTAAATGGAAGTGATGGTCTACAACAACAGAGGTTTGTTGGACATAGGAACAGAAGTAGCTCATTGATCTCACTGACCCTGCTCCATCATTCCGTAAGGTCATTGCTGATTTGATTTTAATCACAGCTCTACCTACTCCAGTAACCTTTCACCCCCATTGCTTGGCACCTCTATGTTAAAACAATTCAGAGGTTCTGCGTCCACCACCTTCTCGGGAAGAAAGTTCTGAGTGACTGACTCTGAGGTTCGTGTTGGTCTACATTGGGTCAGAAAAAGAGTCCATTCAAACTGGCAGCACAGAAAGAGGCCACTCATCACAGGGGGTCTTGACCTCTGAAAGAGTCTGTCTTTACAAGTGAGGGAGATTGTAAATAGGGAACTGTATGAAATATTGAACGCTGAAGGTAAAGTGACAGGTGAAATAGTAGTGTGTTTAACATCTGCTTCAGGTGGATAATTTGCCAAAATTGTATCATTGTTTGGAAAGGGACAGATTGAGTAACTACAGAACAATCAGCCTACCTTAATTATTCTAAACATCCAAAATTAATGTCATGCATTGTTATTTAGAAAGACTCTGGTTAATCAGAAACAAATTGGACAGATTTGAGAATTTGACTAATTTACTGGGGTTTTATGATGAGGTCATCAGGAAGTTTAATGAACTGGAAAGAAAGAACTGCGGATGCCGGAAATCAGAAACACAAACAGAAATTGTTGGAGAACCTCAGCAGGTCTGTCAGCATCTGTGCAGAGAAAGCAGAGAGAGGTTTTGGGTCCAATGACCCTTCCTCAGTTGAGCTGAGTTTTTCCAGCAATATCAGTTCAATGATGTAAGTAGGATCGATGCCACCTGGTGAGGTTTTGGATCAGGTCCCACATTGTGGGGTAAGGAGTGGGACGGTGCGCACTGATCAGAACATTAAAACCACAAGCAATCCAAGGCAAGGTGTCAACTTGGGGACAGAGCAAAGAATAATGGTTGACAGGCAGTTTTGTGACTGGACGGGTCAGTCCCACCATGGCAGGGCTGTACTGAGAGGTGAGCCAATCAGGGGTGGGTCTGTGAGGGGTCAGTGTCAGTGAAGTTGGCCAGTACTTGCTACCTTTTGTTACCTGATTTTGCTTTTGTGTTCTGTTCTGCTCAGCTCACAGGCAGGTTTCAGATTGTCCTGTAAATCCAACCCATGCCCCTGCTTGTTTCTGCTCCAGGTTAATCGGTTTGCCATCTGGCATCATCACCTTCCTCCTTGCCAAACGAGAGGTGGATAAGAACCGTCTGAAACAGTTGAAGATCAGGCAGAGGATGAAGAATGCCAACGAGAGTGGATACCAGAGTGAACGATACCAACCCAAGCTGGAGGGACACGAGCAGCAGATCATCGCCTCACAAAGTAAACCATAAACTCCCGGCCGGTGGCTCAAATCCCCAGCACATCTCATTTCCCACACACCCTCAGGGATGCTGCCAGCTTTCTGTCTCTCCCACTCTCAAACGACTGAAGGAACTCAGTGGATGAACTGTCAGTTGGGGACTTAGTTTCTTCAACATATTCCTGATGGTGGCGGTGCTAGGATGGAAGGGAAAAGTTCACTTTTGTGTTGACCTAGCGTCTGATTATCAGACGACCTGATTTCTGTGCAAGTGTGCAGGAAGACAGCTCTGTAACTTTGGTTGTACACTGCTTGTAGTGTCATCACTGTTGATATTCTGAGATTTTACTTTATTTTCTATAGCATAACTGTAATAAAAGTGTACAGTATATGATTCATATACACATTTTCCTTGCTATGTGTACTGATTGAGTGATTTTCAGGTAAATATTTACAGCCTATTTTGTCTCAACCAGCACCTTATGGATTGGCACACTCAAGAAACAGGCAAAAATTATATACCTTAAAATACCAGAAGTTTACTGTATTATTACAATGTCTGAGTTGAGGCACCATCTAAGGAAAAGCTACATCCTTCAGTTTCACACGTTCACCAGTGTGTCCTTACCAGTCATCAAGTATATATCTACTCTAATAAACACAAAATGCTGGAGAAACCCAGCAGGTCTGGCAGCATCTGAGAGAAACAGTTAAGATTTCAAGCCTAGTACAACTCTTCTCAGACCCTATCTACTCTCTTTTGATTTTCCAAATTAATTTAACCCCCACCAACTGTATTAGCAAATGCCATAACCACAAGGATGTTGGTCTCATTCTGGTTCAGGTGCAGGCCGTCCCATTTGTCGAGGTTCCCCAGAAACAGTCCCAAATCTCAAACCCTCCCTCCTGCTCCACCTCTTCGGCCACATTTGATCCTCTGATCCCTCTTGTCATTCGCACCAAATCAAAAGCGAGAAGACAATGTGCAGCAGTCTCATTTCAAAGCACTTTCCAAAACCAGACACCAGCACATCCTTTCAAGAACAATCAGTTATGCAGT
Source organism: Chiloscyllium punctatum (assembly GCF_047496795.1). Taxonomy (NCBI): domain Eukaryota; kingdom Metazoa; phylum Chordata; class Chondrichthyes; order Orectolobiformes; family Hemiscylliidae; genus Chiloscyllium; species Chiloscyllium punctatum. The sequence goes on along the minus strand of NC_092748.1, from coordinate 118,140,939 downwards.
TTAAAAAGAGGATAAAAGGTCCAGAGGAGAGAGCGGGGCAGTGGGACTAGTTTGGGGGTTGATACAGGGCTATAGGGAGAGAGTGGGTCAGTGGGATTAGTTTGGGGATTGATACAGGGCTATAGGGAGAGAGTGGGTCAGTGGGATTAGTTTTGCGATTGATACAGGGCTATAGGGAGAGAGTGGGTCAGTGGGATTAGTTTGGGGATTGATACAGGGCTATAGGGAGAGAGTGGGACAGTGGAATTAGTTTTGCGATTGATACAGGGCTATAGGGAGAGAGTGGGTCAGTGGGATTAGTTTATGGATTAATAGAGGGCTATGGGGAGAGAGCGGTGCAGTAGGATTAGGTTGGGGATTGATACAGGGCTATGGGGAGAGAGTGGGGCAGTGGGATTAATTTGGGGATTGATACAGGGCTATAGGGAGAAAGCGGGGCAGTGGGATTAGTTTTGGGATTGATACAGGGTTATGGGGAGAGAGCGGGACAGAGGGATTAGTTTGGGGATTGATACAGGGCTATAGGGAGAGAGCAGGGTAGTGGGATTAGTTTAGAGATTGATACAGGGCTATAGGGAGAGAGCAGGGTAGTGGGATTAGTTTTGGGATTGATACAGGGCAAAAGAGAGAGAGTGGGACAGTGGGATTAGTTTGGGGATTGATACAGGGCTATGGCGAGAGAGCAGGCCAATGGGAATAGTTTGGGGATTGACCTAGGACTGTGGGGAGTGAGCAGAGCAATGGGATTAGTTTGGGGATCAATACAAGGCTATGGGAATGCACAGGGCAATGTGATTAGTTTAGGATTCATACAGGGCAATGGGGAGAGAATGAGGCAGTGGGATTTGTTTGGATATTGATACAGAGCTATGGAGAGTGGGGCAGTGGGATTAGTTTGGGGATTGATGCAGGGCTACGGGAAGAGAGTGGGTCAGTGCGATTAGTTTGAAGTTGATACAGGGCTATGGGGAGGATTGAGTTATTACCAAGAGCTGTTACTGCAACACTTGGCCAAACAGCCTATGCTGTAAACTGCAATTCTGTTGCTGTTGAAAGTTGCCACATGTTTAACAACCACTAGAGAGTGACACTGAGCTACAGTTGTGCAAAAGCCTGTGACAGGATAAACCAACCTTGTCTTTCTTCAATAAAAGAATAGAAAATAAGAGTAGACCATTTGGCCCTTCAAGCCTGGATGATCATACCACTTTCTTCCTATACCCCATGTGATCCCTTTAACCCTAAGAACAAGATCTCTTCCTTGAAAACATTCAATATTCTGTTCTTAACCGCTTTCTGTGGCAGAGAATACCCAGGCTCCCCACTCTCTGGGGGAAGACATTTCTCCTCATCTCAGTCCAAAATGACCTACCCCGTATCCTTGGCCTATGACCCCAGGTCTGGACCTTCCCACCATCAGGAACATTTTTCCTACTTTTAACCTGTCAAGTTCTGTTAGAATTTTATAAGATTCCCCTTCATTCTTCTAAATGTCAGTGAATGTAGTGCTGATCAGTCTTTCTTGTCACATAATAATTCGGACAGTGCACCGACCATCCTCCTTCAGAATACTATCCAATTGTACCATCAGCCCATTTCACAGAGTCCAGCTCTGCTGCTGGTTCCAGTGCTGAACTGACAAGTCTGGAGGTCTCTGGTCAGGCTATCTACCATGACTAACCAGATAAAGTCATAGAGTCATAGAGATGTACATCATGGAGACAGACCCTTCAGTCCAACCTGTCCATGCCGACCAGATATCCCAACCCAATCTAGTCCCACCTGCCAGCACCCGGCCCATATCCCTCCAAACCCTTCCTATTCATATACCCATCCAAATGCCTCTGAAATGTTGCAATTGTACCAGCCTCCACCACTTCCTCTAGCAGCTCATTCCATACACGTACCACCCTCTGTGTGAAAAAGTTGCCCTTTAGGTCTCTTTTATATCTTTCCCCTCTCATCCTAAACCTATGCCCTCTAGTTCTGGACTCCCTGACCCCAGGGAAAAGACTTTGCCCCTCATAATTTTGTAAACCTCTGTAAGGTCACCTCTCAGCCTCTGACGCACCAGGGAAAACAGCCCCAGCCTGTTCAACCTCTCCCTGTAACTCAAATCCTCCAACTTTGGCAACATTCTTGTAAATCTTTTCTGAACCCTTTCAAGTTTCACAACATCTTTCCGATAGGAAGGAGACCAGAATTGCATGCAATATTCCAACAGTGGCCTAACCAATGTCCTGTACAGCCACAACATGACCTCCCAACTCCTGTACTCAATACTCTGACCAATAAAGGAAAGCATACCAAACGCCTTCTTCACTATCCTATCTACCTGTGACTCCACTTTCAAGGAGCTATGGACCTGCACTCCAAGGTCTCTTTGTTCAGCAACTCTCCCTCGGACCTTACCATTCAGTGTAAAAGTCCTGCTAAGATTTGCTTTCCCAAAACGCAGCACCTCGCATTTATCTAAATTAAACTCTATCTGCCACTTCTCAGCCTATTGGTCCGTCTGTTCAAGATCCTGTTGTAATCTGAGGTAACCCTCTTCGCTGTCCACTACACCTTAAATTTTGGTGTCATCTGCAAACTTACTAACTGTACCTCTTATGCTCACATCCAAATCATTTATGTAAATGACAAAAAGTAGAGAGCCCAGGACCAATCCTTTAGTTGACTAGGACCAGTGAACAGGAAAAGCAATTGTCTGAACTCACACCACGTCCCATGTCTCTGCACTTGCTGATCTGTATTGGCACTTAGTCCAGTGACACTGTAAACATTTTTTGACTTAGAATCCCTACAGTATGGAAACAGATCCTTTGGCCCAACAACTCCACACCGGCCCTCCATAGAGTATCCCACCCAAACCCATTTCCCTACTCTATTAGTCTACATTTACCCCTGACTAATGCACCAGGCCTACACATCCCTGGACACTATGTGACAATTTAGCATGACCAATTCACCTAACCTGCAGATCTTTGGGTTGCGGGAGGAAACCGTAATACCCAGAGGAAACGCACACAAACACTGGGAGAATGTGAAAACTCCACACAGTCGCCCAAGGCTGAAATTGAACCTGGGTCCCTGGCACTGTGAGGCAGCAGTGCTAACCACTGAGCCACCTTGCTGTTCATTTTCTTCCTTATTTCCAAATCCCCACAATGATCTCAGACCTCCTCAGTCTCTCTAACCTCCTCCATACTCAAAAGTCCTCCCTGATATCTTTCTCTGAGTGCCGTCACATCCCTGCTTTTAACTGCTCCACCACCTCCTTTCCCTCTATCAGGATCCAACATTTGTGAAGCGACAAGTAACCTTTTACATCACACAAACACCAGGCAAAGACCTTTGCCATTTGACATTCAATGGCGCTGCCAGCAATGAATCCATGACCATCAAAATTCTGAGGGTTACCAATAAGATGGAGCTGGACTAGACCAGTCACAAAAACAATATCGACAAGAGCAGGTTAGAGGCAAGGGGTCCAGCAGTAAGTAACTCCCCTCCTGTCTCTCCAAAGCCTGTCTACAAGGCACAAATCAGGAGGTGAGTTACTCTCTGCAGTGTTCCTAACCTCTCAACCTCTCTTGTAGATACTGTTTTCTATGGTGCATCCAGTTGAGGTTCTGGTCAATGGTAACCCCCAGGAGGTTGATAGTGGGGGACTAAGTCACGGTAATGCCAACGAGTGTCAAGGGAAGATGGTTAGATTCTCTTTTGGTGTTGATGGCTACTATCAGGCATTTGTGTGGCATTAATTTTACTTGTTGCTTGACAGCCCAAATCTGGATATTATCTCGCTGCATTTAGACAAGGACTGCTCCAGTAATCGAGGAGTCACTAAAATGGTGCTGAACGTTGTGCAGTCATTGGCAAACATTTTCATTCTGATCTTATGATGGAGGAAAGGCCTTCCCTAATGGGAGTGTGGGTGTCTCCACACGGCAAGGACATCAGTGACTGAAGAAGACAGCTCACTACTACATCGTCCAGGACAATTAGGAATGCGACAGGTAATAAATAATCAGAACATGCATGTCCATGGAATGATTCTTTTAAAAACTTCTCGTAGTTTTCCATGTCCAGCATTTTTCTATTTAAAAACGCTCACTCATACTTGACTGCAACTTGTAATCAAAAGCATTTTAATACAATATTGTACAGAATACAGCAACTGAAACAAACGTTGTAAACATTCAGCAGGTAAATAAAATTGTAAATCAGCAATAATTCATTATAATGTTTACACAACAATGCAGAGCGATTTTGTCAGTATGGAAGATTGAGATGCAATCTGATTGAGATATTTAAAGTGACTGATGAGATTTGTAAAATTCAGCACAGGAGATACGCTTCCTCTGGTCGGAAACTACATCTTCGCGTCAAGCTGAGTCATTCGGGAGCGATACCAAGAAGCACATACTCACACAAAGGAGAGTGGAAATTTAAAACTCACTCTCCCCCTGAATTTTGAGGGGTTTGAAGGTCAACTGAAAATTTCCACACATGAAATTGATCAATTTTTATTGATAGGTAAATCAAGGAATAGTAGATAGAGTTGGGTAAATGGAATGGAGATATACTTCGCCATGACCTGCCGAATGGTAGAATAGCTTGGGGGGGCTGAAAGGTCTCCAGTTCCTATATCACAAACTCAGAGCTGAATGGTCTCTTATTTCAAAAGTAACAGTCCTGAGGAGCTGAACCACCACCTGTTCCTGTGTAACAGACTTGAGGGGCTAAATTTTTTTATTCATTCCCAGGATGGGGGGTACTACTGAATCCACCATCATTAAATGCCCTCTTAGAGATGGGCAATAAAGAGTCAAACATATTGCTGTGGGTCTGGAGTCACGTGTAGACCAGACCAGGTGAGGATGACAGTTTGTTTTCTTATCGAACATCGGTGAACCAGGTGGTTTCCTGAAATTTGACAATGGTTTAATGGTCATCCTTAGACTTCTAATTCCACCATTTGCTGCAGTGGGATTCAAAAACAAGTCTGGAAAATATTTCCTGGCTCTCTGGATTAAATAGTCTAGTGATTATACCATGGCACCATTGCCTCCTCAAGTTTACTCCAGTTCTGTGTAACAGGCTTGAGGGGCTGAATGGCCTCTTCTAGTTCTGTGTAACAGACTTGAGGGGCTGAATGGCCTCCTCCACTTATGTGTAACAGGCTTGAGGGGCTGAATGGCCTCCTCCAGTTCTGAGTAACAGGCTTGAGGGACTGAATGGCCTCCTCCTGGTCTTTGTAAAGCATTGTTGGAATGTGGTCAGAGCTGCTTTGGCCAGCATTTATTGTCTAAGTACCGATGAAGAGTTAATCTGCACCATTCAGAAAAATGAAACAAAGCTTCCAGCTGACATGATCATGTGACTGTGTTCTCATGTTCAGATGTAAATGATTTAAACCATAGTGAGTGAAACACTCACAGTTTTATGGTAAACATAGACAGCGTTGTATAGCTGAAAGTCAAATCAGCAAAACAGTCACAGAATAACAAAACAATCAATATCTCTTACTGCACAGGCTGGCCATTCAACCCATCACTCCTATACTGGCTCTTTGGTAGAGAGATCAGGTTCGTGCCGATTTCCCCCACTCACTCTATACCAAAACTCCCCCCGTCAACCATTTCTCCAATTCCCTTTTTTGAAAGTTCCTGTTGACTTTGCTTCAATCGCCCCTCCAGGCAATTTACAACTCACTGAGGAAAAGACAAACACTTCTCCCTCAGTACCTCCTCTGTGTTTTTGCCAATCTCCTTTGCCAGTCTCTCGCTGTCCCAGCGGTCTTCCCAAATGAACATTCTCCATTTTGATCATTCACGGCTAGGGTCTCCATGTGTCATCGGGCTGGTTGGCCTCTTCAGGGAGGCTTTGAGGATGTCTAGAAGGTGTTCCCTATCATCCTCTTGGAAGTCCGAGTCGAGCAGTCTCATTAGGAATCCAGATCAGGCTCACGAATGACATGTACTGCCCAGTGGAGCCCAGGTTTTGATAGACTGTCCCTTCAATGGCAGGAGAGGATATTGCTGTCAGACTCCCTTTTCTGCCCTTGGATTTGGAGGATCTTGTGAAGGTGACACTGGTGGGACCTCTACAGTGTTTTGAGATGCCCACTGCAGGCATTCCAAATCTTTAAAGCCAATTGGGATCACTGCTGCCTGGAAGGCTACGGCTTTGAGACCCTGATCCTAAAGTATCATCATGTATCCTTACGGAATGCTTCAGCATGAACAGAACGAACAGTCTGAAATGAACAGAAACTGCAGGAAATACTCAGCAGGTCAGGCAGCATGTGCACAGAAAATCACAGAGTTAATGTTTCTGATCAATTACTTTTCAGCTTATTCCAAACCCTCTTTTAGGGGCGGCACGGTTAGCACTGCTGCCTCACAGCGCCAGGGCCCCAGGTTCGATTCCACCCTCGGGTGACAGTCTGTGGAGTTTGCGCGTTCTCCCCGTGTCTGCATGGGTTTTCTCCCACGGCCCAAAGATGTGGTTAGGTGAATTAGCCATGCTAAGTTGTCCATAGTGTTAGGTGCAGTAGTCAGAGGGAAGTGGGTCTGGGTGGGTTATTCTTCAGAGAGTCAGTGTGGACTGGTTGGGCCAAATGGGCCTCTTTCCACATTGTAGGGGATCTAATTTTCTTCACTATTCCTATGGCTTTGACTTTTTAAAAGCATCTTTCCAGTTCTCATCAAATTTCTAACCAGAAACATTCACTGTGTCACTCTCGCTCCAGAGAGAGCTGTCAGACCTGTTTGGTTTATCCAGTGGGTTTGGTTCTATTTTCGAATTGATTTATTTCCAAGACCAGGCTGGTATGGGGTGGATGATCGGGGGGAGTCCGTGACTGATGATTCCAATTGCACTGAAGGTAATGTCTTTCCTACATTCTACAAGCATGAAGTTATTTTGTACAAAGAAAGGACAGAAGGAGGGAAGCTGAAGAGTTGTGCCTGTAATAGGATTGCACCTTGTGTCTTCATCTGGATCCAAACAGCTGAAGAAGGTGGATGAAGATTTGGACAATGTCGACGTAGAGACGGAGTGCACCATAAACATATTCCTCCGGGCTGATGGAATGTTTCCTGTTTCCTAGGATCAGCTGGGTGTCAAATGCCAAAAACTAGAGAGAAACAGAGAGAGGGAGAGAGGGAGAGAGAGAGAGAGAGAGAGAGGATTAATGAAGGTCAAAGTTGGGGGTGGGTGGGGTGAAGCAGGAGCAGACATGTGGGAATGATCCAGGCTGTCCGATAAGGCAGACGTCAAGACAAAAGGCTCACAACACCCTCCCACCCCCACACTGAGGGAGCGGAGAGAGAGGAAACTGTTCCCCTGCTTCACCAGGAGGGGTCAGTGTCCATGTCTGAGGACAGCAGCTCTGCATTGCTGTGACACCTTGAGTCAAGGCAATTGTTAACGTCTGTTCTGCTGTGAAATGACACCGGTCTTTGAAATAAACAGGAAATGGCCATGCCATAGTCACACATCCAGAAATTGTGGCAGTGTAGAGTTCTGCATCTAACCCCGTGCTGTCCCTGTCCGAGGAGTATTTGATGGGGACAGTTTAGAGAGAGCTTTGCTCTGTGTCTAACCCCATGTAGTTCCTGTCCTGTAAGGGTTTGATGGGGACAGTGAAGAGAGAGCTTTACTCTGTAGCTAACCCCGTGCTATCCCTGTCCTAGGAGTGTTTGATGGGGACAGTGTAGAGAGAGCTTTACTCTGTGTCTAACCCCATGTAGTTCCTGTCCTGTGAGGGTTTGATGGGGACAGTGAAGAGAGAGCTTTACTCTGTAGTATGAATGATACAGTTAGTGATACAAGAGTCTGCCACGACAGTCAGCCGAGCTGAGATCTGGACACGATTTACTGATAAAAGTCAACATCCCTTACCAGAGTGAAAACAATGGCTGCGATTGCAGAATACAGCATGTGAAGCCATGGAATCTGCCGGAACACAAACATTTTGGATTATTTGCAGCATTTAACCTCCTCAGTAGCACCTTCCAAACCCTCGACCACTTCCATCTCGAAGGACAAGGGCAGCAGATACATGGGAACATCACCCCCTGCAAGTTCCCCTCCAAGCCCCTCATCATCCTGACTTGGAATTATAGGTAACGATAACTTGTGGATAATTTAGGAGCAGGACCTCCTCCTCTTAGTTTTAAAGAAAGTGAAAAAACAATTTGGAAACCAAAAGAACTGCTAATATTGTAAATAGAAACAAAAGCAGAAATTGCTGGAAAACCTCAGCAGGTCTGGCAGCATTTACAGAGAGAAATCAGAGTTAATGGTTTCAGAACCATACTGAGGAAGAGTCATAGGACCCGAAACATTCACTCTGGGTCTCTCCACAGATGCTGTTAGACCCGCTGAGCTTTTCCAGCAATTTCTGTTTTTAAAAAAACTATTTCACAAGCATACTGTACACACCCCTTAAGGAGACTTCCCATTCTGCTACAATCAATGCAGATTGATTCCTTGTGTTCCTAAGTATGAGAACTGAAGAACTGGGAACAGGAGTAGGCCATTCAGCCCTTCAACTCTGCTCTGCTATTCAACAGGATTATAGCTGATCCAACATTCTTCATGGTAAAAACAATGACTGCAGATGCTGGAAACCATATTCTGGATTAGTGGTGCTGGAAGAGCACAGCAGTTCAGGCAGCATCCAAGTAGCTTCGAAATCGACGTTTCGGGCAAAAGCCCTTCATCAGGAATAAAGGCAGTGAGCCTGAAGCGTGGAGAGATAAGCTAGAGGAGGGTGGGGGTGGGGAGAAAGTAGCATAGAGTACAATGGGTGAGTGGGGGAGGGGATGAAGGTGATAGGTCAAGGAGGAGAGGGTTGAGTGGATAGGTGGAAAAGGAGATAGGCAGGTAGGACAAGTCCGGACAAGTCATAGGACACCCGCACCAATCAACCACACCGCCCCGTGACCCAACATTTCAACTCCCCCTCCCACTCTGCCGAGGACATGGAGGTCCTGGGCCTCCTTCACCGCCGCTCCCTCACCACCAGACACCTGGAGGAAGAACGCCTCATCTTCCGCCTCGGAACACTTCAACCCCAAGGTATCAATGTGGACTTCAACAGTTTCCTCATTTCCCCTTCCCCCACCTCACCCTAGTTCTAAACTTCCAGCTCAGTAACTGTCCCCATGACTTGTCCGGACTTGTCCTACCTGCCTATCTCCTTTTCCACCTATCCACTCCACCCTCACCTCCTTGACCTATCACCTTCATCCCCTCCCCCACTCACCCATTGTACTCTATGCTACTTTCTCCCCACCCCCACCCTCCTCTAGCTTATCTCTCCACGCTTCAGGCTCACTGCCTTTATTCCTGATGAAGGGCTTTTGCCCGAAACGTCGATTTCGAAGCTACTTGGATGCTGCCTGAACTGCTGTGCTCTTCCAGCACCACTAATCCAGAACCAACATTCTTCATGTCCACTTTCCTGCGTTTTTCCTGTGATCCTTGATTTCCTCTTGAGTATCTATCAATTTGTGATCACCTCGATTATTGTTTTTCCTCAATTGAGTAACTTCAAACTCCAAAACAGACATAGACAGAGAGAGAGAGAGGGGGGAGAGAGAGAGAGAGAGAGAGAGAGAGAGAGAGAGAGAGAGAGAGAGACAGAGAGAAACACACACACACACACACACAAACACGGAGAATTTTGGCCATTACTTACATATTTGAAAGACAGGACAATTGTAACTACAATCCCAGCAACGAAGAGGCCAATTCCCAGAACACAGAACAGGCCACCACATGAGGTGAAATCCACCTGGAGCACAAATCATTGCAGCTATTAATTCTCAACACAACCTGTCACAACAGCCCCCCCCCCACCTAGCCCTTCACCCTCAGCAGCTGTACCCCTCTCCCTCTCCCTCTTTGGTTACCTTAGTCTGGAAGCAGAAGATGGTGACCCCAAGACACACCAGGGCGGTGATCCCCAGGCAGAGAAACACAGATTTGGTGCTGTAGTAACTGCGGACAGAGGAATGAAAAGTTACTCACCCACACAGACCCTAAAGACAGAGCTCACATCAGCTCCAAGTACCCGACATCAAAGCCAACAGTACAGCAGGAGGCCTTTTGGCCCATCGTACTTGTGTCAGCTCCTTGAGTGAATTATTAAATTCGACCCTCTCTCCCAATCCTCTTCCTCCATTGTGCTGCAGGTAGCTTCCTCCTCAACTATTTCTCCTATTCCACCTTTTGAAAGTTCCTGGTGAATCTGCTGCCCACACCCTCCCAGATCACAACAACTCACTGCATAGAATAAAAGTTCCATAAAACAAAGAACTTCAAATGCTGGAGATCTGAACCAAAAACAGAAATTGCTGGAGAAACTCAGCAGGTTTGGCATCATCGCAGTTCAGGCAGCATCCAACGAGCAGCGAAATCGACATTTCGGGCAAAAGCCATTCCTCAGGAATAAAGGCAGTGAGCCTGAAGCGTGGAGAGATAAACTAGAGGAGGGTGGGGGTGGGGAGAGAGTAGCATAGAGTCACGACATGGTTGAAGAGCTTCAGAGCAGAGGAAATGACCTGGGAGTTGCAGTGGGAGAGGGACTCCCTGAGATTCTTGTAGAGAGAGGAGGAAAACTTCTTCAAGGCAGGCATCCTTGCAAGAGGATTCGCAGTCGGGTTAAAATCAATGAGGTAAAAACAATGACTGCAGATGCTGGAAAGCAAATACTGGATTAGTGGTGCTGGAAGAGCACAGCAGTTCAGGCAGCATCCCTCCTCAAGCTTATCTCTCCACGCTTCAGGCTCACTGCCTTTATTCCTGATGAAGGGCTTTTGCCCGAAACGTCGATTTCGCTGCTCGTTGGATGCTGCCTGAACTGCTGTGCTCTTCGAGCACCACTAATCCAGTATTTGCTTTCCAGCATCTGCAGTCATTGTTTTTACCAGGTTTGGCAGCATCGATGGGTACAGAAAAGCAGAATTCATGTTTCGTGTCCAGTTCCCTCTTTTCAGAACACTGATGAAATCAGTTCCAATGAAGGGTCACTGGATGTGAAACTGGTTCTCTCTCCACAACTTCTGCTGAGTTTCTCCAGATCTACCCATCTTTCACTTTGACTCTTGCCCCAGTTGCCAGCTCACTGTGTCCATCTACTTCCTGACCATGCTGTTGTGAGAAACTTTCTCCTTGGTGTATTTGTCTGGGAAGATCGTTCCTGATTCTGAACTCCGCGATGAAGTTTTCCTGTCAGCCAGTCTGCTGGAAGGACAAGGATCCCAGCCTCGAGAGACTTTCTCATTTCAATGAGGAGCAGAACGGCCTTGCGAGGTTTCAATCCTCAGTGATATTTGCAGGGAATCAGGCCCCTCCAGAATCAACGAGGAGAAAGTGAGGACTGCAGACGCTGGAGATCAGAGCTGAAAATGTGTTGCTGGAAAAGCGCAGCAGAAACGTCGATTCTCCTGTTCCTTGGATGCTGCCTGACCTGCTGCGCTTTTCCAGCAACACATTTTCAGCCCTCCAGAATCAAGAAACCAGCTGCCAGAACACTGCATTCCTTCCCATCGAATCTTTTCCCTTCCCCAGGTGATGGGAAAACGTTCCAGTGCCCCAATGCCTGTATTGCCCCAGTACCCAATGCCACAGTATCTGTATTACCCAGTACCCAATGCCCCAGTCTCTGTATTGCCTCAGTACCCAACGCCCCCAGTGCCTGTTAATTACCCACAAGCTGTGTCCCTCTGGTTACTCCTGTCATGGATAGCTCGGTCTCAATGCTTGTATTGCCCCTGCTAAACAATACCCCCAGTATCCAATACCCTCAGTATCCAATAGCCCCAGTATCCAATAGCCCCAGTATCCAATAGCCCCAGTATCCAATACCCCCAGTACCTGTATTGCCCCAGTAAATAATGCCCCAGTACCTGTATTGCCCCAAGACCCAATGGCCCCAGTGCCTAGATTGCCCCAGTACCCAACCACCCCAGTGCCTGTATTACCCAAGTACCCAATGCCCCAGTGTCGGTATTGCCCCAGTACCCAATGCCCCAGTGCCTGTATTGCCCCAGTACCCAATGTCCCCAGTGCCTGTATTGCCCCAGGACCCAATGCCCCAGTGCCTGTATTGCCCCAATACCCAATGCCCCAGTATCTGTATTACCCCAGTACCCAATGCCCCCAGTGCCTGTATTGCCCCAATACCCAATGCCCCAGTATCTGTATTACCCCAGTACCTAATGTCCCAGTACCTATTGCCCCAGTACCCAATGCATCAGTGACTGTACTGCCCCAGTACCCAACGCCCCAGTACCCAATGCTGCAGTATTGTATTGCCCCAGTACCCAATGCCCCAGTATCTGTATTACCCCAGTACCCAATGCCCACAGTGCCTGTATTGCGCCAGTACCCAATGCCCCCAGTGCCTTTATTGCCCCAGTACCCAACACCCCCAGTGCCTGTATTGCCCCAGTACCCAATGCCCCAGAACCCATATTACCCCAGTACCCAATGCCTTAGTGCCTGTATTTCCCCAGTACCAAATGCCCCAGTGACTGTATTGCCCCAGTACCCAAATCCCCAGTACCCAATGCCCCAGTGCCTGTATTGCCCCAGGTCCCAATGCCACAGTATCTGTATTGCCCCAATAACCAATACCCCCAGTGCCTGTATTGCCCCAGGTCCCAATGCCCTAGTATCTGTATTGGCCCAGTACCCAATGCCCCCAGTGCCTGTATTGCCCAAGTACCCAATGCCCCCAGTGCCTGTATTGCCCAAGTAGCCAATGCCCCCAGTGCCTGTATTGCCCCAGTATCTGTATTGCCACAGTACCAATGCGCCCAGTGCCTGTATTGGCCAGTACCCAAAACCCCAGTGCCTGTATTGCCCAAGTACCCAATGCCCCCCGGGGCTGTATTACCCCAGTACACAATGCCACAGTATCTGCATTGCCCTAGCACCCAATGCCCCTGTATTTGTATTGCCCCAGTACCCAATACCCCGTGCCTGTATTGCCCCAGTACCCAATGCCCCCAGTGCCTGTATTGCCCCAGTACCCAATGCCCCCAGTGCCTGTATTACACCAGTACCCAATGCCCCAGTGGCTGTATTAACCCAGTACCCAATGCCCCCAATGCTTGTATTGCCCCAGTACCAAATGCCCCAGTGCCTGTATTGCCCAGTTCCCAATGCCCTCAGGACCTGTATTACCCCAGTACCCAATGCCCCAGTGGCTGTATTACCCCAGCACCCAATGCCTCCAGTGCCTGTATTACCCCAGTACCCAATGCCCCAGTGCCTGTATTAACCCAGTACCCAATGCCCCAGTGCCTGTATTACCCCAGTACCCAATGCCCCCAGTGCCTGTATTGCCCCCGTACCCAATGCCCCAGTGTCAGTATTGCCCCAGTACCCAATGCCCCCAGTGCCTGTATTGCCCCCATACCCAATGCCCTAGTGTCTGTATTGCCCCAGTACCCAATGCTCCCAGTGCCTGTATTACCCCCATACCCAATGCCCCAGTGCCTGTATTGCCCCAGAACCCAATGCCCCCACTGCCTATATTGCCCCAATACCCAATGCCCCAGTACCTGTATTGCCCCAGGACCCAATGCCCCCACTGCCTGTATTACCCCCATACCCAATGCCCCCACTGCCTGTATTACCCCCATACCCAATGCCCCAGTGCCTGTATTGCCCCAGAACCCAATGCCCCCACTGCCTATATTGCCCCAATACCCAATGCCCCAGTACCTGTATTACCCCAGTACCCAATGCCCCCAGTGCCTGTATTGCCCCCGTACCCAATGCCCCAGTGTCTGTATTGCCCCAGTACCCAATGCCCCCAGTGCCTGTATTGCCCCCATACCCAATGCCCTAGTGTCTGTATTGCCCCAGTACCCAATGCTCCCAGTGCCTGTATTACCCCCATACCCAATGCCCCAGTGCCTGTATTGCCCCAGAACCCAATGCCCCCACTGCCTATATTGCCCCAATACCCAATGCCCCAGTACCTGTATTACCCCAGTACCCAATGCCCCCAGTGCCTGTATTGCCCCAGGACCCAATGCCTCCAGTGTCTGTATTGCCCCAGTACCCAATGCCTCCAGTGTCTGTATTGCCCCAGGACCCAATGCCCCAGTGCCTGTATTGCCCCAGTACCCAATGCCCCCAGTGCCTGTATTGCCCCAGTACCCAATGCCTCCAGTGTCTGTATTGCCCCAGGACCCAATGCCCCAGTGCCTGTATTGCCCCAATACCCAATGCCCCAGTACCTGTATTGCCCCAATACCCAATGCCCCAGTACCTGTATTGCCCCAGGACCCAATGCCTCCAGTGTCTGTATTGCCCCAGGACCCAATGCCCCAGTGCCTGTATTGCCCCAATACCCAATTCCCCCAGGCCTTTGGTTTCTCATGCCCCTCTCCCATTGCCTCTATTCCGGTAAGATTGAAATGTGAGACAACGGTGTTCGGTGGGAATCACTGACAATGAGCATCACAGAATCAGGCCACAGCTCTGCACTGAGGCTTTCACACGTGTGGAACTTGTTCAATTACACATTTACATGAGCCTCTGTAGGATATTCACTTGTGGAAGGCATCGCATATACACACACCAACACATTTACACACAATCGAGCACACTCCCTCACTGTCGTACATACCCACACACACTTGCAAACTCTCTCTCTCTCAGTCAGATGCCCTCACATAGACACATACACATTCACATTCATACACACTGTCGTATACTCAGCAAAACTGTACGTACCTTGCAATTGTTCCAGTCAAATATGACATAGCCAAGGTCTGGGTGGAGAAACAAGGGGAGAGGGTGTCAGTAAGTCTGAGATGACAGGCACCAGCACAGGGAAGGGGACAGAAAGGTAATGTTACTGCACTCATACTCCAGACAACACCAAAATAATGGCCCAAGGTGGTGGTGTCAGAAAGTGCATCCATATCAATGATTCTGGGAATGAAAGCCTGGATCAGTGACAGTGCACGTGCTGTTGGCCTGTTGTTAAAAGCCCATCAGGTTCACGAGTATAATCGACAAGGTCATCCACCCTGAGGGAGGCAGTTCCGATTCTATGTGCTCAGGTATCCAGAGTGGGGACTTGAACTAACAACCTTCCCACTCTGGGCTGACAGTGCTGCCTTCGACTAGAACCGGCATAGACACAAAGGGACAGACAGGCTGGATGCAGTGAAGGTCCGGGAAGTCTAGAACCTTTTAAAAGGTAAGTGGGGGGAGGTGTTCCACCGAGTTAGAAATGTGATTTTATTTTCTCGGAGGGTGGAGAATCTTTGGATGCAAACTCAGTCACTAGGGTCACTAGGTAGATTTAAAATAGAGATGTATTTCTGATTATTAACGGGGTAAATGGTTCTCGGGATTGTACTGGTAGACACCATGGAAGTGCTGAATCAGTCAGGATTGTGTTAAATGAGAGAGCAGGGTCTAAGGGCTGAATGGCCTGCTCCTTTGTATGTGAACTAATAAAACAGCATAATACCCTTCACAAGCGCACATTGAAACCATCCTGACTTGGAAATATATCGCCGCCCCTTCAGTGTCACTGGGTCAAGATCCTGGAACTCCCTCCCTAAGGGCATTGTGGGTCTGTCTACAGCACATGGACTGCAGTGGGTCAAGAAGGTAGCTCACCCCCACCTTCTCAAGGGGCAACTAGGGACGGGCAATAAATGCTGGGTGCCACCCACATCCCGTGAATGGGAACATAAAAAAAACTGACACCAAGCAGAAGTAGGTGATGTTAGGAATGGTGTGAGAGAGAGAGAGAGAGAGACAGAGAGAGAGACAGAGACAGAGAGAAGGGAGGGAGAACAGGCTTAGGGAATGTGTAGTAGACCTCAGGGCCAAGGGAGCTATGGGCACAGCGTCAATGTTGGAGTGATTAAAATTGGAGAAATGCAGGAGGCCAGCAATTACAGGAGTATAGAAATCTCAGAGGGTTGTGGAACTGGAGATGATTACAGAGATAACAGATGAAAAACAGATGTGCAGGCTCGAAGGGCAGAAGGGCCTACTCCTGCACCTATTGTCTATAAAAACAGGTGTCACTTGATTCGGAGTCAGTGAAAGTCAGGCAGCACAGGGCAGATGGGAGAACGGGACTTGGTGTATGTTCCAATACGAGTAGCAAGGTTAACCGGATCACCTCAGATTTAGTGGGATGATGCCTGGATCAGAGTGTATTCACTATAAGGAGAGGTTGGAAAAACCTGGATTGTTTTCACTAGAGCGTCAGAGACTGGGGACAATCTGATAGAAGCATATGTGATGATGAGAGGTATGGAGATGGGGGTTAGGTGGGGTCTTTATTCCAGGGTGAAAATGTCAAATGTTAAGGGACATAGGTTTAAGAGAAGAGAGGGAAAATTTAAAAGAGATGTGCGAGGCAAGGTTTTTGTTTTACACAGAGGGTAGTAAGTACTGGAATGTGCTGCCAGCGGAGATGAAAGCAGTGTTTAAGAGGCATTTAGACAGTCACTTGAACAGGCAGGGAATAGAGAGAGGCAAGAAGATGGGATTAATTTAGAATAGCATCATGGTTGGTGTCGTCATGGTAGGCCGAAGGGCCTGTTCCTGGGCTGTACTGTTCTATGTTTACGGAGGCTGGAATGTGGATGGTCAGTTGGGGAGTCTCAGCAACTTAAAAACAAAGTCTTCCAACGGGACATGGGCATTGCTGCCTGGGCCAACATTTCCTACCCAAACCCAGCTAGCCCTCACTAGCTTCTTAGTGTACTGACAGACACAATGCTGTTCGGGAGGGAGCTGGAGGAACACTGGGCCAATGGCGAGCTGAGACAGACGTGACATTGGGAAATGTCACAAAGGTGGAAAATGGAAGCCAATGAATTAAACCATAAGGCCATGATGCAGGATCAGGATGATGAAAGACAAACTGAGAGCAAATATCAAGAAAAAGGAAGCAGATGTCAGATGCACACAGCAGGACTGACTGAATCCCCAGAAGACTGTAGGTGCAGTACGAGTATACTAAATAGGGAAATCAGGGAGGAGATAGCTTTGGCGGATAGGGTTAGGCAGAATCTAAAGGGGTTCTACAAATACATTAAGGACAAAAGAGTAACTTGAGAGAGAATAGAGCCCCATAAAGATTAGCAAGGCTGCCTATGGGTGGAACCGCAGGAGATGGGGGAGATACAAAGAACAAAGAAAATTTACAGCCCAGGAACAGGCCCTTCGGCCCTCCAAGCCTGAACTAAATTAATATGTTGCGTCAGTATTTACTGTGGAGAAGAGGAAATTAGAGAACTTAGGGAAATAAATAGCAATATCTTGAACAATGTCCGTTCTACATAGGAGGAAGTGCTGGATGTCTTAAAATACATAAAGGTGGATAAATCCCCAGGACCTGATCAGGTGTACCCTAGAACTCTGTGGGAAGCTAGAGAAGTGATTGCTGGGCCTCTTGCTGAGATATTTGTATAATCGATAGTCACAGGTGAGGTGCCGGAAGACTGGAGGTTGGCTAATGTGGTGCCACTGTTTAAGAAGGGCGGTAAGGACAAGTCAGGGAACTATAGACCAGTGAGCCTGACCTCGGTGGTGGGCAAGTTGTTGGAGGGAATCCTGAGGGACAGGATGTACATGTATTTGGAAAGGCAAGGACAGATTAGGGATAGTCAACATGGCTTTGTGCGTGGGAAATCATGTCTCACAAACTTGATTGAGTTTTATTGAAGAAGTGAAGAAGATTGATAAAGACAGAGTGGTGGCCGTGATCTATATGGACTTCAGTAAGGCGTTCGACAAGTTACCTCATGGTAGGCTGATTAACAAGGTTAGATCTCATGAAATACAGGGAGAACTAACCATTTGGATACAGAACTGACTCAATGGTAGAAGACAGAGGGTGGTGGTGGAGGGTTGTTTTTCAGACTGGAGGCCTGTGATGAGTAGAGTACCACAAGGATCGGTACTGAGTGCACACTTTTCATCATGTATAAAAATGATTGGAGTATGAACATAGGAGGTATAATTAGGAAGCTTGTAGATGACACCAAAATTGACAGCAAAGGAGGTTACCTCAGAGTACAATGAGTTTTGATCAGGTGGGCCAATGGGCCGAGGAGTGGCAGATAGAGCTTAATAAATAGAACTTAGATAAATGTGAGGTGCTGCATTTTGGGAAAGCAAATCTTAGCTGGACTTATACACTTAATGGTAAGGTCCGAGGGAGTGTTGCTGAACAAAGAGACCTTGGAGTACAGGTTCATAGCTCCTTGAAAGTGGAGTCACAGGTAGATAGGATAGTGAAGAAGGTGTTTGGTATGCTTTCCTTTATTGGACAAAGCTTTAAGAATAGGAATTGGAAGGTCATGTTGTGGCTGTGCAGGAGGTTGGTTAGGCCACTTTTGGAATACTGTGCAATTCTGGTCTTCCTCCTATTGGAAGGATATTGTGAAACTTGAAAGGGTTCCAAAAATATTTACAACGATGTTGCCAGAGTAGGAGGGTTTGAGCTATAGGGAGAGGCTGAACAGGCTGGGACTGTTATCACTGGAGCATCGGAGGTTGGGGGGGTGACCTTATGGAGGTTTTAAAATCATGAGGGGCATGGATAGGATAAATAGACAAGATCTTTTCCCCAGGGTAGGGGAATCCAGAACAAGAGGGCATTGGTTTAAGGCGAGAGGGGAAAATTTAAAAGGGACCTAAGGGGTAATGCGTTCATACAGAGGGTGGTGTACGTAGTGAATGAGCTGTCAAAGGAACTGGTGGTTGCTGATATAATTACAACATTTAATAGGCATCTGGATGGGTGTATGAATAGGAAGGATTTAGTGGGATATGGGTCAAATGCTGGCAAATGGGACTAGATTATTGTGGTCGGCATGGACGGGTTGGACCGAAGAGTCTGTTTCCATGCTGTACATCTCTATGACTCTATAAATATCTAGATAGATGATCACTGTGAAGTATTGTCCAGATCGGGTCAGGATTATGTCTGAATGAACAGGATCCTGGAATGGGGAAATGGGGAAGGGGGTAGTTAATTTAAAAGATAAATTATTAAGGAATTTTGAAGATACTTACAAAAATAGCCAAGAGGATCATATTCCATGGAAATTTCCTCCTGAAAAATATAGACATATGATTAAACAAACATTTGTACAATTTGACGACAAAGGCGGCATGGTGGCTAGCCTCACAGCACTAGGGATCTGGGTTCGATTCTAGCCTCGGGCTCCTCGTGTCTGCGCGAGTTTCCTCCAGGTGCTCCAATTTCCATCCATAATCCTAAAATGTACAGGTCAGGTAAATTGGCCGCACTAAATTGCCCATAGTGTTCAGGGATGTGTAGGTTAGGTGCATTAGTCTGGGGTAAATGTAGAGTAATAGGGTAGAGGAATGGGTCTGGGTGGGTTGCTCTTTGGAGGGTGTGTGTGGGCTTGTTGGGTCAAAGGGCCTGTTTCCACACTGTAGAGATTCTATGATCATTCTGCGATAACTTGGCACCAGGTCAGATCTCGCTGGGAAATCTTATTGATATTTAAGAATTACCTAAGGTAGTTGGAAGAGATGGAATCATTTGGACATTTTCTACATTAAATAGGCTCATGGGATTTCCCGGAATTGTGTTCAGCAGAATGTGGTTTGTGATTCCCCTATGGGCCGCTGAAGTCAAAGTGTAATGTGTGCTGTCAGCTGCCTTTCAAACAGAACAGAAATGGGCTTTAACGGCTGCAATGGGCAGAGTGGGGACGAAAGGGGAATGGTGCTGCATGGACACACACTGGGTGGTTCGCTCTTACACACAGGACAGACAGCATCAGGAGAACCATGGGAAACCCAGATCCTCGGTCACGACTCAGAGACCTCTGGGTGGTAGGACGTGGAGCCGGTGGGAGGAAGGGAGCTTAATGGGGAACAGGCCCACCCTCACCGCACCCCCACCACCCACTATTCCCTCACCCACATACCCCCTCCCCTCCACCCTCACCCCAACCCACCCCTCATCCATACCCCCCTCCACCCTCACCCCCAACCCATCCCTCATCCACACACCCCTGCACCCTCACCCACAACCCACCCCTCACCCACACTCCTGCTCCACCACTCCCACCCCTCACCCACACCCCGCTCCCCACCCTCACCCCCAACACATACCCCGCTCCCCACCCTCACCCCCAACCCATACTCCGCTCCCCCACCAGCCCCTCATTCCGACCCCCTAACTACAGGACTCTCACCCCTGATGCCCACCTTCATCCAGACCCCTCCCCACTTCACACCGCTCCCACCAGTGTGGGAGAAAGAGGCCGGTGATAACAGGGGAACCTACCTGGGTCCTTCACAACAGATCAGGACAAAATATATCACGATGAACACTCCACTGGGGAAGGAAATCAGAAATCAGTCAGTCAGTGTTACAAAACAGTGAGGAGAGGGCAACAATCAGAACAACAATTTGTATTTCAATAGCGCCATTAACACGATCACGTCCACAACGCCACTACCCAGGAGTTTCACAAGTCAGAAAGTTTGATGGTGAACCACCTCAGAACAGATGGTCAAATGGCCTTGGTTTAAAGAAGAGGGGGACAGGGGGAAGAGGAAAAGGGAGAGAAGGAACTCCAGAACTTGAGCACGGGGCCCAACAGCAGAGCGATTAAAATGGGGAACAGACCCATCAAAATGACACCGAGCTCCTGGGAAACTGAGGGGTGACAGCAGATTACAGAGATAGGGTGACCTGGGGCCTGGAGGGATTTGAGTCAAAAAGTGTGGTGCTGGAAAAGCACAGCCGGTCAGGCAGCATCCGAGGAGCAGGAGAGTCAATGTTTCAGGCATAAGCTCTTCATCGGGAATTGCTAATGAAGGGCTTTCGCTCGAAACATTGATTCTCCTGCTCCTCGGACGCTGCCTGACTGGCTGTGCTTTTCCAGTGCCACACTTTTTGACTCTGATCCCCAGCATCTGCAATCCCCACTTTCTCCTTCCTGGAGGGATTTGAAAACAAGATGATAATATTTAAATCAAGGGGCTGTGTGACTAGGAGCCAGCACAGGTCGGTGAGCACACGCTGGAGAACAGCAGGGGGGACTCGCTATATGGTCAGGCATGGGCAGCAGAGATTTGAATGATCCCAAGTTTATGGACAGGAGGATGTGAGGGCAGCCAGGCGTACGTGGCACGATGGCACAGTGGTTAGCACTGCTGCCTCACAGCGCCAGAGACCCGGGTTCAATTCCCGCCTCAGGCAACTGTCTGTGTGGAGTTTACACATTCTCCCCGTGTCTGCGTGGGTTTCCTCCCACAGTCCAAAGATGTGCAGGTTAGGTGAATTGCCCGTAATGTTAGGTGAAGGGGTAAATGTAGGGGAATGGGTCTGGGTGGGTTGACCTTCGGAGGGTCGGTGTGGACTTGTTGGGCCGAAGGGCCTGTTTCCACACTGTAAGTAATCTAATCTGATCTATGCTGGGATAGTCAGAGTGTGGAGGGTGACTATGGGGGTGAATGAAGGTTTCAGCAACTGAACAGCCCAGGTAGGGATCAAAGTCAGGTGATGTGACAATGTAGAGACAACTGGTCTTAGCGACGATGCGGTGGCGATAGCTGAGCCCAAGGCTGTGAACTGACTGGTTTAAGATTGGCCGGTTTGTGTCGACCACGGCCCCCTGAGATTTTCCTCAATCTGAAACCACACTGTCCCCTCAGCTCAAGACTGGGTACCAATTCCAGATCCTCACACCCTCAGGAAACCCAAATTGTGATTATTTTGTTTCAATATCAAGCAACAACAATTTGCATTTACACCAGAAACAGGACCAAGAGGAGGCCAATTACTCCCACAAGCCTGTCCTGCTGTTCAATGATATCATCGAATTCAACACCATAGAACATAGAACACAGAAAAGTACAGCACAGAACAGGCCCTTCGGCCCATGATGTTGTACTGAGGATTATTCCTAATCTAAAATAAAATAGCTGAAAATGTATTGCTAGTAAAGCGCAGGTCAGGCAGCAGCCAAGGAGCAGGAGAATTGACGTTTCGGGCATGAGCCCTTCTTAAGGGCTCATGCCCGAAACGTCGATTCTCCTGCTCCTTGGATGCTGCCTGACCTGCTGTGCTTTTCCAGCAACACATTTTCAGCTCTGATCTCCAGCATCTGCAGTCCTCACTTTCTCCTAAAATAAAATAACCTAACCTATGCCCCCCTCAATTCACTGCTGTCCATGTGCACATCCAGCAGTCGCTTAAATGTCCCTCATGACTCTGCTTCCAACACCACCACTGACAACGCATCCCATGCATTCACATCTCTTCCAGAACTTTTTAAAATTCATTTGTGGGATATAGGGGTCACTGGCTGGGCCGTGCATTTATTGCCCCATCCCTAGTTGTCCCTTGAGAAGGTGGGGGTGAGCTGCCTTCTTGAACCGCTGCAGTCCATGTGCTGTAGGTTGACCCACAATGTCCTTAAGGAGGGAATTCCCAGATTTTGACCCAGCGACACTAAAGGAACAGAGATATATTTCCAAGTCAGGATGGTGAGGGCCTTGGAGGGGAACTTGCAGGGGGTGGTGTTCCCATGTATCTGCTGCCCTTGTCCTTCTAGATGGAAGTGTTTGTGGGTTTGGAAGGTGCTATCTGAGGATGTTTGGTGAGTTTCTGCAGTACATCTTGTAGATGGTACACACTGCTGCTACTCAGCATCGGTGTGGAGGGAATGGATGTTGTGGATGTCCTCTGAAGGTTTTGGGGGAACTATACCCATGTCCCTTCATGTTTGTAATATGTAAAAATCTACAGACTTGAACCTTCTGAAAGACTGAGCTTCTACAACTCCAAACATTCCAAATGTTCACCCCCACTGACACCCCCTACGAGTGAGGAGGAGAACAAGGTAAAATTTCACACCTTAAACAGATTACACATCACAGGTCAGTTCACCGAGACAGTTAACAATATCAGGCAGAGACTGTGAGGAGACACTCAGATAGGTCACCCAATGACATGGTGAATGGGGTTTTTAAAGGAGCAGCTCAGAGGAGGTGGGAGTTGGGTTTTGGGGAGGGGTTTAGGAAGGGTCCAAGAGTAACCATGAGCAAAATTCCACTTGTGAGCGGTGCCAGAACTTTGGAGCAGAAAGAAACAGTACTCACCAACAAATCCAATTGGACATTCAGGAGAAATGTCATTTCACACCATCCCAAGAGATTTGGGAAAATGGGGGACTCATCCCACACGGAGTGGGGGAGAACGGGGGACTCGCTCCCACAGGGAGTGGGGGAGAACGGGGGACTCGCTCCCACAGGGAGTGGGGAAAAATGGGAACCTGCTCCAACATGGATTGGGAGAGAATGGGGGACTTGCTCCCACAGGGAGTGGGAGAGAATGGGGGACTCGCTCCCACAGGGAGTGGGGGACTTGCTCCCACGCGGAGTGGGTGACAATGGGGGGCTCACTCCCAAAAGGATTGGGGGAGAATGGGAGCCTCACGCTGATGGGGAGAGGAGAGAGAATGAGAAACTCACTCCCACAGAGTGAGGGGACTCACGTACCCTGATTCCCAATGCCCCCAACAACCCACCTCCACAACCCCTCCCTCCCACTCCCACACCCAACCTCCATCTCCAAGGAGGTCGAAATGAAGGATCAACACTGAGTGAATGGACCGAATGGTCTCTGGTTTGATGAAGCTGACGTGGAATTATTACTTACTAAGCCGCCCAGTAAACTGCGGAGTTCGTGCGTACAAAATGCTGCACTGGAGCACTGCAAAGGATGAAAGAACTGTTACCTTCTCCACAACAAAACCCAAAACAAAAAGATTCATTAAAAATAATATTTAAAGCAGAAAACCCATTTTCCCT
Source organism: Chiloscyllium punctatum (assembly GCF_047496795.1). Taxonomy (NCBI): domain Eukaryota; kingdom Metazoa; phylum Chordata; class Chondrichthyes; order Orectolobiformes; family Hemiscylliidae; genus Chiloscyllium; species Chiloscyllium punctatum. The sequence continues at coordinate 118,117,056 of NC_092748.1, read as the reverse complement.
TCCTGACGTGTACAGTCCCTGACATGCAGCAAGACAGGCTGTTAGACAAACACCACTCTCTCGCTGTCTGACAGTGAGGATGGTGAATACTCAGGCTATTTGACTCAGCAGGGCATCACAGTCGAGTTTGAATATTCCAGCAGCAGGGGTAACTGTGTCACTGGCTGCTAACAGTTTTATCAAACGAAAACTGAAACTGAAAGCCAGAACTCTGCAGTCAGTTAGACATAAGAGCAACAAGACAGAGGGAGAAAAAGGGAGGCTTCACAACACAGATGTCGGGGGAGGGAGTGCACACATACACACACACACACACACGTCAACTTCATTCAGACAGTGCAGCACTCCCTCAGCACTGACCCTCCCACAGTGTGGCGCTCCCTCAGTACTGACCCGACGACAGTGCCAGCACTGAGAGAGGTTTGTGTGTGAGTCCCCGTTCCACTCACCCACCCCGACGTGTAGCAGGTAACCCTTGCACAATTCCAGAGATACCTAGCTCCTGGCTTCAGCGCAGGCAGAAACAGAAACCGATCTGAAATTCCTGGGATACACCCGCTCCAGTCTAACTCACCTGAATGTGAAGATGGCGACAATCCCAAAGGTGACCAACAACTGAGCCGTAAGGATCATGTAAACCTATGGGATAGAGATTGATGTGGGGAGGGAGAGGGGAAGAAGGTTAGGGAAAGGAAGGAAGAGATTGAGGGTCGGGGAGGAGAGAAAGTGTGAGATGGGGTGGGGGGATGGTGGGAAGAGATAGAGAGAGAGAGAGAGAGAGAGAGATAGATAGAGAGAGAGAGAGAGAGAAAGAGATGCAAGGCCACAAAAGAATGGTGAAGGAAAGATAGGGATGGGAGAGAGAGAGAGAGAGATGGAGGGATAGGGAGAGCCAGGCGGTGTAGGGAGAGAGAGGGAGGGAAGAAGAATGGAAAGGACAAAAAGGATGCAAGAGACGGGGAGAGGGGACAAGGAGAGAGAGGGAATGTGGGAGAGAAATGTGAACATTAATGGAAATAAACAGGAGATTCCAAGCCAGTCCACTTCAATCCTCCCTTGCCTGGGGTCATTGAGCATAGAACTGACCCTTCCTGGCCGTGCTGACCTACTGACACTAGTCCCACTTTCCCGCTCTAGGCCCATAGCCTTGCATGTTCCGAAATTGTCAAGTGTTCATCCAAGTGCTTTTTAAAGGTTGTGGGGTTTGGTATCCCCCAAGGCAGTGCATTCCTGGCTCCCTCCTTCCTCTTGGGGAAAATCTTTGTTCAACTCTGTTCCAAATCTCCCACCTTTCACTTTAAAATGATGCCCCCTTGTTCTTGCCCCTTCAACAGCTGTTTCCTATTCCCCTTCCAGTCCATGCCCCTCATAATCATACACACCTCTACCAGATTAGACTCCCTACAGTGTGGAAACAGGCCCTTCGGCCCAACCAGTCCACACCGACTTTCTGAACGGTAACCCACCCAGACCCATTTCCCTCTGACAAATGCACCGAACACTATAGGGAATTTAGCCTGGCCAATTCACCGAACCTGCGCATCTTTGGATGGTGGGAGGAAGCCAGAGCACTGGGGGGGAAACCCACGCAGACATGGGGAGAATGTGCAAACTTCACACAGATAGTTGCCCGAGGCTAGAATCGAACCCGGGTTCCTGGTGCTGTGAGAGAGCAGTGCTAACCACTGAGCCACCGTGCCACCCCAGGTCACACCCTCCATTCCCAGCTTTCTCTGCTCTCAGGAAAACACTCCAAGCTTCTCCAGCCCCTCTTCATCGCTGAAATGCTCCATCCCAGGCACCTTCCTGGTGAATCTCCCTCTACCCCACCTCCAGTACAATCACATCCTTTCTATAGTGTGGGGACCAGCTGTGGCCTAACCAAAATCCTGTCCATCTCCAACATCACCTCCCTGCTCCTTATAGTCTATGCCTTCATTGAAAAAGGCAAGCATCTCATAATGCCACCTTACCCATCCTATTACCCTGCCCTGCTACCTTCAGGAATCCCTGGACAAGCTCCCCAAAATCCCTCTGAGCATCCTCGTGTCCTGCCATCCATTGAGTACTCCTTCGTCTTGTTCCTTCTTCCAAAGTGCACCCCGTCACATTTATCAGGGTTCAATTCTATCTGATACTGACCTGGCCCTCTGACCAATCTGTTTACACCCTCCTGTAACCTCACAGCTTCCTCCTCAGTCAATCTTTGTGCCATCCAGACTTCCTTATAACCAACACCCTTCTGCTACCACACACCACCGTTCTCATCTACATCACTTCTGATTATCACTAACTACAACGCGAGAGCCATCCCTGATCCCTGTGGTAGACACTACATACTGAGGCCTCCTCCACCACCCTCTGTCGCCTGTCACTAATGTCAATTTTGGATCCAACTTGCCATGTTGCCCAAGAACCCAAGAATTATTAGCTTCTGTATCGGTTTCCCATGAGAAACCTTGTTAAAGGCCTCACTGAAATTCATATCAACTACATTAGCTGCACTAAATTTATGCAAACACTTGGTCACCTCCTCAAAATATTCTGGATTAGTGGTGCTGGAAGAGCACAGCAGTTCAGGTAGCATCCAAGGAGCTTCGAAATTGACGTTTCGGGCAAAAGCCCTTCATCAGGAATAAAGGCAGTGAGCCTGAAGCGTGGAGAGATAAGCTAGAGGAGGGTGGGGGTGGGGAGAAAGTAGTATAGAGTAGAATGGGTGAGTGGGGGAGGGGATGAAGGTGATAGGTCAGGGAGGAGAGGGTGGAGTGGATAGGTGGAAAAGGAGATAGGCAGGTAGGACAAGTCTGGACAAGTCCTGGGGACAGTGCTGAGCTGGAAGTTTAGAACTAGGATGAGGCGTTCTTCCTCCAGGCGTCTGGTGGTGAGGGAGCGGCGGTGAAGGAGGCCCAGGGCCTCCATGTCCTCGGCAGAGTGGGAGGGGGAGTTGAAATGTTGGGCCACAGGGCGGTGTGGTTGATTGGTGCGGGTGTCCCGGAGATGTTCCCTAAAGCGCTCTGCTAGGAGGCGCCCAGTCTCCCCAATGTAGAGGGGACCGCATCAGGAGCAACGGATACAATAAATGATATTAGTGGATGTGCAGGTAAAACGTTGATGGATGTGGAAGGCTCCTTTAGGGCCTTGGATAGAGGTGAGGGAGGAGGTGTGGGCACAGGTTTTACAGTTCCTGCGGTGGCAGGGAAAAGTGCTAGGATGGGAGGGTGGGTTGTAGGGGGGCGCGGACCTGACCAGCTAGTCACGGAGGGAACGGTCTTTGCGGAAGGCGGAAAGGGGTGGGGAGGGAAATATATTCCTAGTGGTGGGGTCTGTTTGGAGGTAGCGGAAATGTCGGTGGATGATTTGGTTTATGCGAAGGGGCGTTCGGTCCTTGATACGTTTGGAGGGGTGGGGTCTGAGGGCAGAGGTGCAGGATGTAGACGAGATGCATTGGAGGGCATCTTTAACCACGTGAGAGGGGAAATTACGGTCTCTAAAGAAAGAGGCCATCTGGTGTGTTCTGTGGTGGAACTGGTCCTCCTGGGAGCAGATCCGGCGGAGGCGGAGGAATTGGGAATACGGGATGGCATTTTTGCAAGAGGTAGGGTGGGAAGAGGCGTAATCCAGGTAGCTGTGGGAGTCGGTGGGTTTCAACCGTAACAAGGAACACCAGATGGCCTCCTTCTTTAGAGACCGCAATTTCCCTTCCCACGTGGTTAAAGATGCCCTCCAATGCATCTTGTCCACATCACGCACCTCTGCCCTCAGACCCCACCCCTCCAACCGTAACAAGGACAGAACGCCCCTGGTGCTCACCTTCCACCCTACCAACCTTCGCATAAACCAAATCATCCGCCGACATTTCCGCCACTTCCAAAAAGACCCCACCACCAGGGATATATTTCCCTCCCCACCCCTTTCCGCCTTCCGCAAAGACCGTTCCCTCCGTGACTACCTGGTCAGGTCCACACCCCCCTACGACCCACCCTCCCATTCTGGCACTTTCCCCTGCCACCGCAGGAACTGTAAAACCTGTGCCCACACCTCCTCCCTCACCTCTATCCAAGGCCCTAAAGGAGCCTTCCACATCCATCAAAGTTTCACCTGCACATCTACCAATATCATTTATTGTATCCGTTGCTCCCGATGTGGTCTCCTCTACATTGGGGAGACTGGGCGCCTCCTAGCAGAGCGCTTTAGGGAACATCTCCGGGACACCCGCACCAATCAACCAAACCGCCCCGTGGCCCAACATTTCAACTCCCCCTCCCACTCTGCCGAGGACATGGAGGTCCTGGGCCTCCTTCACCGCCGCTCCCTCACCACCAGACGCCTGGAGGAAGAATGCCTCATCTTCCGCCTCGGAACACTTCAACCCCAGGCATCAACGTGGACTTCAACAGCTTCCTCATTTCTCCTTCCCCCATCTCATCCTAGTTTCAAACTTCCAGCTCAGTAACTGTCTCCTTGACTTGTCCGACCTGCCTATCTTCTTTTCCACCTATCCACTCCACCCTCTCCTCCTTGACCTATCACCTTCATCTCCTCCCCCACTCAACCATTGTACTCTATGCTACTCTCTCCCCACCCCCACCCTCCTCTAGCTTATCTCTCCATGCTTCAGGCTCACTGCCTTTATTCCTGATGAAGGGTTTTTGCCCGAAACATCGATTTCGCTGCTCGCTGGATGCTGCCTGAACTGCTGTGCTCTTCTAGCACCACTAATCCAAAAAATGTCAGTGTCTAGTCGGTCATCATTAATGGAGATGGAGAGGTCCAGGAAGGGGAGGGAGGTGTCAGAGATGGTCCAGATAAACGTAAGGTCAGGGTGGAATGTGTTGGTGAAGTTGATGAATTGCTCAACCTCCTCACGGGAGCACGTGGTGGCGCCAATGCAGTCATCAATGTAGCGGAGGAAGAGGTGGGGAGTGGTGCCGGTGTAATTCCGGAAGATCAACTGCTTCACGTAGCCAACAAAGAGACAGGCATAGCTGGGGCCCATATGTGTGCCCATGGCTACCCCTTTGGTCTGGAGCAAGTGGGAGGATTCAACGGAGAAATTGTTAAGGGTGAGGACCAGTTCGGCCAAACGAATGAGTGTCAGTGGAAGGGTACTGTTGGGGACGTCTGGAGAGGAAAACACGGAGGGCTTGGAGGCCCTGGTCATGGCGGATGGAGGTGTAGAGGGAGTGGATATCCATGGTGAAGATGAGGCATTGGGAGCCAAGGAAACGGAAGTCTTGGAGGAGGTGGAGGGTGTGGGTGGTGTCTCGAACGTATGTGGGGAGTTCCTGGACTAGGGGGGATTGGACAGTGTCGAGGTAGATAGAGATGAGTTCAGTGGGGCAGGAGCATGCTGAGACAATGGGTCGGCCAGGGTGGTCAGGCTTGTGGATCTTGGGAAGGAGGTAGAACCGGGCAGTGCGGGGTTCCCGGACTATGAGGTTGGAAGCTGTGGGTGGGAGATCTCCTGAGGTGATGAGGTTCTGTATGGTCTGGGAGATGATGGTTTGGTGATGGGGGGTGGGGTCATGGTCGAGGGGGCAGTAGGAAGAGGTGTCCTCGAGTTGGTGTTTGGCTTCAGCGGTGTAGAGGTCAGTGCGCCAGACTATCACTGTGCCCCCTTTATCCGTTGGCTTGATGGTGAGGTTGGGATTGGAGAAGAGGGATTCGAGGGCTGCATGTTGTGAGAGTGAGAGGTTGGAGTGGGGGAGGGGGGTAGACAGGTTGAGGCGGTTAATGTCCCGGCGGCAGTTGGAAATGAAGAGGTCGAGGGCAGGTAATAGGCCAGCGTGGACCTTCGCCCACCTCCAATACACTGCCCTTCACCCACCTCCAACACACTGCAATCTGAAGCTCCTCAAAATATTCTGTTTTGTTTGGCATGACCTCCCTCCAACAAACCCATATTGTCTATACCTAATTAAATCTTGCTTCTCTACACAGAGATTAATTTTCTCCAGTAGTTCCCTACTACAGAGGTTAGAATCCCTCATCTATAGTTCCCTGGTCTGTCTCTACCACCATTCTTGTCAAATGGAACCACATTCACTGTCCTCCAGTCTCTGGCACCTCCCCTGTGGCCAAAGGTGATTTGATAATTTAGGTCAGGGCCTCTGTAATTTCCTTGCTCATCTCCCAGAGCATCCTGGGATACAATCCATCTGTGCCTGGGGATTTGTCCCCTTTAAAACACGCGAAAACCTCCAATACCTCTTCACTCTCTGTGCGAAACTGCTTGCAAATCTCACAGTCCCTGTCCCCAAACTCTGCCACATTCACCTCTACCCTTTTCCAGAACTGATCGACTTGGGGAATCAGGCGAAGGGTGTGGAGAGGCCTCACTGAACCATACACAGGCGCTGGGGACACTCACAAACAAAACTCATACTCCAGGTGAGAGAACACAGGGGACAGCATGCCAGGAGCAAAACCAGGCAAGCCTAAAAACCTGGTGAAGCTTCCAAACAGGACTACTTGCATTGCCACACAGCAGAAGCATCAAGTGATTGACAGAGCTAAGCGATTCCACAACCAACAGATCAGATCGAAGCTCTGCACTCCTGCCACATCCAGTCGTGAATGGTGGTGGACAATTCACTGGAGGAGGAGGCTCCACAAATCTCCCCATCCTCAATGTTGGAAGAGCCCAGCACATCAGGGCAAACTGTAATGTTGTAGCATTCACAGAGTGTCGAGTGGATGATCCATCTTAGCCTCCTCCAATGGTCCCCAGCATCAGAGCTACCAGTCTTCAGCCAATTTGATTCACTCCACGTGATATCAAGAAATGGCTGGAGGCACTAGATACTGCAAAGGCTACAGGCTCTGACAACATCCTGGCAATAGTAGTGAAGACGTGTGCTCCAGAACTTGCCTCTCCCCTCTCCAAGCTGTTCCAGTCCAGTTACAACACTGGCATCTACCCGACAATGTGCAAAATTGCCCAGGTACGTCCTGTACATAAAAAGCAGGACATATTCAATCCAGCCAATTACCACCCCATCAGTCTACTCTCGATCATCAGTAAAGTGATGGGAAGGTGTCATCAACAGAGCTATCAAGCAGCATCTGCTCAGCAATAACCTGCTCAGTGATGCCCAGTTTGAGTTCCCGCAGGGTCACCCAGCTCCTGACCTCATTACAGCCTTGGGTCAAACATGGACAAAAGAGCTGAATTCCAGAGGGGAGAGGGACAGCCCTTGACATCAAGGCTGCATTCGACTGAGTGTGGCATCAAGAAGTCCTGGCTAAACTGGAATCAATAGGTACCAGAGAAAAATTCTCTGCTAGAGATTTACCAGGATGTTGCCAGGTACAGAAGGTTTGTGTTATAAGGAGAGGCTGGGACCTTTTTTCACTGGAGTGTCGGAGATTGAGAGGAGACCTTATAAAAGTTTATAAAATAATGAACGGTATAGATAAGAGTTAATGGTAGTTGTCTTTTCCAGAGGATAGGGGATTTGAAGGTGAGAGGAGAGAGATTTAAGATCGACATGAGGGGCAAATGTTTACACAGAGAGTGGTTTGTGTGTGGAATGAACTTCCTTACGAAGTGGTGTATGTGACTACAATTACAACGTTTAAAAGACATTTGGATAAGTACATTATTAGGAAAGATTTGGAGGGATATGGGCCAGGAGCAAGCAGGTGAGACTAGTTTAGTTTGGGATTATGTTTGGCACGGACTGGTTGGACCGAAGGGTCTGTTTCCGTGCTGAGACTCTATGGTTAGTGTCATACCTGGCACATTGGAAACTGGTTGTGGTTGTTGGAGGTCAGTCACCTCAGCTCCAGGACACCCCTACAGGGGTTCCTCAGGATAGATATTTTCTAATCAAACACCTCTGTTCAGAGATGTTATTACATATCTCTGCATCAAGTGAAAATTGAACCCAGATCCCTGATCCAGAGCAAGAGACACTACCACTGTACCACAAGAGCACCATAGAATTCCTCAGAATACCTATTTTTCTTGTCAACCTGTTCAGAGATGTTATTACACACCTTCGGAGCAGGTGGGACTTAAATCCAGGCCTCCTGGGCAAGTGGTAGGAACACTACCATTGCGCCAAAGAGGGGCTTGGAGTTCTTCAGGGGAGTGTCCTCGGCCCAACCATCTTCAGCTGCTTCACCAATGACCTTCTCTCCATCATAAGGTCAGAAGTGGGGATGGTCACCGATGATTGTACTGGTCGGCACAATTCTCAACTCCTCAGGTATTGAAGCAGTCCAGGTTCAAATGCAACAAGATCTGGGCAATATCCAGGTTTGAGCTCACAAGCGGCAAGTAACATTCGCACCTGGTGCACCTACCTTTCGGATGAATGTGTGACGAACTTTCCGATCATCCCAGGAATTGGCAGCAAATCCTTGGTTGCCAAGTTCTGGTTCTGGCTCTGAGCTACCATAGGCCCCTGCACAGGCAGAGAATTAACAAATTAATGCAGCTCCACAGAACCCCAGCCATCGTACCCCTAAAGACAGAGAGAGATAGACCCCCTCCTCCTCAGAGAGAGAAGAGAGAGGGAGAGGGAGAGGGAGAGAGAGAGAGACAGCGGATGGGGGAGAGAGAGAAAGAGAGAGGCGGGGGAGACAGATGGTGGTGGTGGTAGATGGGGGGGAGAAAAAGAGAGACAGACCCACCTCTCCAAAGACCCCGCCCCCCACAATTGCCCCCTCCACTGATGCCCCCTCCCCAGACCCCAACACACCCATTGGCTAGCAGGTTGCCACGGTTACTTCTCCATCTCCCAAACTGCTCTCTGACAGGGGGCATCACCAGAAAAGCAAACCCTTCCCACCTTTTGTGTAGATCAAGGGAAAGGGAAAACCAAGGAGCAGAATTTCTGAGGCTGTTCCCGTTTACTGACTGTCACCTTCTAGGTCAAAGGGCAAGGAATATCCCACAGGAAGGAACAGAGCTACATTCCCAAGCCCCTCCGAGCCACTCAAGACTCTGACTTGGAAATATATCACCGTTCCTTCAGTGTCACTGGGTCAGAATCCTGGAATTCCCTCCCGAAGGGAATTGTGGGTCTACCCACAGCACATGGACTGCAGCGGTTCAAGAAGGCAGCTCACCCCCACCTTCTCAAGGGGCAACTAGGGACGGGCAATAAATGTTGATCCAGCCAGTGACAAGCACGAACAAAGAAAAAATTACCTAAATGCCTCATTCCAAAGTCTTGGAGTTAAATGGAAGGTTCTGAGTTTCCCACTGTCAGGAAGAACCAGGGAGAAAGGTTTGCATATTGAGAGGCAGCCTCTGCCTGTAGTTTGGCACTGTCTCTGAGACCCACTTGTGACATTATTGCCCTTTAGGGGAATGTAAAGCTCCTGTATTCTAATAAGTACGTCTTCCCACTGTTACTGGGTAGTTTAATCGGTTAACCACCCTGCCCACTACATTCTGGCCAACACTGTCTCAACTGTTCCTCAGATGTAGAATCTATCTGCCAGCTCCTTCAGGATCCTGCCTGGAGGACACAACAGATCAGGAGAGGGACACACTGGGTCACTACATAAGGATATAGTATCGTCCATTTTGAACTGAGATGAGGAGAAATGTCCTCACCCAGAGAGTGCAGAATCTGGGGAATCCTCTACCACAGAATGTAGTTGAGTACAGAATATTGAATGTTTTCAAGAAGGGGTTAGATACAGTTCCTAGGGATAAAGGGAACAAAGGGTATAAGGGAGATAACAGTAACAGGGGACTGAGTTTGGCCATGATCTTGCTGAATAATGGAGCAGACTCAAAGGCCCAAAAAGCTTACTCCTGCTTCTATTTTCTATGTGTTAGCACAGTTCAGCTCAGCTCTGCGATGTGGGTCTCTGTGCTCTGTTTTCAGGGCACACACTGAGACAAAGGCTGGAGGACAGTAAGCCCAGTTTCAGATGCTCTTTCCCCCAGGAGCTCAGAACTCTCTGCCAACCACTGGGTATTGCAGACTGGCACATTCCAAGCTCTCGAGCTAGGCCCAGAGGGACACACTCACATCTGGGGAAGCTGCTGCAGATGGGGGAGATGTCAAGGGTTTTCCTCCTCTATGGCCTCAGTAAAAACCTCTGGAATGGGAAACATCGCAGAACGTATGTAAAACACACGCAGACTCAAAAGCTCTTGTTGTGGTAACATCCCAGCCTCTGGTCCAGGTTCAAGTCTCGATTGCCCAGAGATGTATCAGAGAACACTAACCAGAATTATTTTTAAAAAGTCTTTGTATTTTGTTTGTAAAGGTGAAGTCAGTGTAACCTTATTGGACCAAAAGTTTGTTCGCTGATTACAGATCGGCAGGTGCTGGTGGTTTAACCAGAGGGTCACCATGCCTCACGGCCAGGGGAGAGCGAGTCCTTAGAACATAGAAAAGTACAGCACAGAACAGGCCCTTTGGCCCATGATGTTGTGTTGAGTTTTAATCCTAATGTAAAATATAGTAATTTAACCTACACACCCCTCAACTCACTGCTATCCATCTGCATGTCCAGCAGTCGCTTAAATGTCCCCAATGACTCTGCTTCCACCACCACAGCTGGTAACGCATTCCATGCATTCACAACTCTCTGCGTAAATAACCTACCTCTGACGTCTCCTTTATACCTTCCTCCTAATATCTTCAAACTATGACTTCTCGTACCAGTCAATCCTGCCCTGAGGAAAAGTCTCTAGCTATCGACTCTATCTATTCCTCTCATTATCTTGTATACCTTGATCAGGTCTCCTCTCTTCCTCCTTCTCTCCAGAGAGAAAAGTCCGAGCTCAGTCAAACTTTCTTCATAAGGCAAGCCCTCCAGTCCAGGCAGCATCCTGGTAAACCTTCTTCGCACCCTCTCCAAAGCCTCTGTATCTTTCCTATAGTAGGGCGACCAGAACTGGACACAATATTCCAAATGTGGTCTCACCAGGGACTTGTAGAGCTGTAGCAAAACCTTGCGGCTCTTAAACTCGATCCCCGTGTTAATGAAAGCCAAAAAACCATATGCTTTCTTAACAACCCTATCCACTTGGGTGGCAACTTTGAGGGGATCTATGTACTTGCACACCCAAATCCCTCTGTTCCTCCACACTGCCAAGAATCCTGTCTTTAATCCTATATTCAGCATTCCAGTTTGACCTTCCAAAATGCACCATTTCACATTTATCCAGGTTGAACTCCATCTGCCATTTCTCAGCCCAGCTCTGCATCCTGTCTAAGTTGTGCTGCAGCCTGCAATAGCCCTCGATACTATCGATGACCCCTCCAACCTTTGTATCATCTGCAAATTTACTAACCCACCCCTCAACCTCCTCATCCAAGTCATTTATAAAAACTACAAAGAGCAGAGGCCCACTCACCACTGACCTCCAGGCAGAATACTCTCCATCTCCAACCACTCTCTGCCTTCTGTCAGCCAACCAATTCTGAATCCAGATGGTCCTTCATGGTAACCTCAGCCGGGGCAGGAATTGAACCCACACTTTTTCTTTCATTCGTTCACAGGATGAGCCTTTATTGCCCATCCCTAATTGCCCAGAGGGCAGTTAAGAGTCACCCACATTGTTGTGGGCTTGGAGTCACACGTAGACCAGACCAGGTAAGGATGGCAGTGTCCTTCCCTAAAGGACATTAGTCACCCAGATGGGTTTTTCCAGATAATCGGCAACAGATCTTTGGTCAACATTCGACTCTAAATCCCAGATTTTTATTGAATTCAAACTCCACCATTTGCCTTAGCAGATTCAAATCCAGGACCCCAGAACATTAGCTTGATTGCTGGTTCAATGATAATCCCATCCATACTCTATGCCACTTCCTCCCCACCCCCACCCTCCTCTAGCTTATCTCTCCACACTTCAGGCTCACTGCCTTTATTCCTGATGAAGGGCTTTTGACCGAAACGTCGATTTCGCTGCTCGTTGGATGCTGCCTGAACTGCTGTGCTCTTCCAGCACCACTAATCCAGTATTTGGTTTCCAGCATCTGCAGTTATTGTTTTTACCATATCCACCAACCCCTCTACCGTCCCCAACAACCCCCTCTAACCTCCCCAACAACCCCCTCTACACACCCACCAACCCCTCTACACTCCTCACCAACCCCTCCCCACTACTATAACCCACCAACCCCTCTACTCTCCCCAAAAACCCCTCTACACTCCCCAACAACACCCTCTACACACCCACCAACCCCTCTACACTCCCACCAACCCCCTCACCACCCCCTACCATCCCTTGTCTTGTCAACTCACCTGAATTCCCTCCGGGCCAGGCAGGGTTCAGTGGGATTGTTGGCATCACTGGCGGTCCCATCGGATTTCCTGAATGAGGGAACATCGGTGGGAAGGCGGAGTTTCCCCCAGGTGGATAGGGGGCATTTCCCCCAGGGGGGTAAGGGGCATTCCCCCCTGGCGGGTAGGCTGGGTAAGGTCCAGGTTCACCCGAGGGTGGGTACAATGGGTTGATTGATTCTTCATAAGTAGGGGGAGCACTTGGATGAGACATCGCACGTTAGTCACTGGCTCCTGCACCAACTGTCCAGATCCAACTCTAGAAAACAATAAAACATGAAAAGCATTAAGACCAGGTCAGATTCATTCCTGGGTTTCCATCCAGGTTTCCAGCCCAGGGTGTGTGAATCCCACATCCAGCACTTACTGTGTTCCTCCCAGGTGAACCCACTTCAGAACTGTTACATAACGAGGCCATTTGGCCTGTTGTATCTGCGCCAGCTCTCTGTCTATTTTACTTTGAGCAATCCCCTCCTTTCTTTCCCATATCCGTATGCCATTGTTTGTTTGGCAAACATTTCCTGACAGGAGTCAGAAGATCCCTCCTCAGTCTCCTCTGCTCTCAAGAAAAAAATCCTAGCTTGTCCTAAGTTTCCCTACAACCAAGACCATTGATTCCTGGCAACATCCTTGTAAATTTCTTCTGAGATCTTTCCAGTTTAATAACATCCTTCCTGTAACAAGGTGACCAAAACTGAACACAATACTAAAAGTGTGGCCTCCAAGTCCTGTACAACTGCAACACAACTTTCCAACTTCTATACTCAATGCCCTGAGTGATGAAGATCAGTGTGCCAAAAGCCTTCTTCACTGCCCTGTCTACCTTGCATCTGAACTCCAAGGTCCTTCTGTCCCATCACAATCCTCAAGACCCTGCCATTCCCCATGACATCTAGAGGATCTGATTTTCTTCATTCATTAGATATGGGGGTCACTGGCTGGGCCCAGCATTTATTACCAGTTGCCCCTTGAGAAGGTGGGGGTGAGCTGCCTTCTTGAACCGTTGCAGTCCATATGCTGCAGATAGACCCACAATGCCCTTAGGGAGGGAATTCCAGGATTTTTACCCAGTGACAGTGAAGGAAGGGCAATATATTTCCAAGTCAGGATGGTCAGTGGCTCGGAGGGGAAACTTGCAGGGGGTGGTGTTCCCATGTACAGAGGAACCTTGATTATCCAAATATTGGATTATCTGGCAAGATCACAAGGTCCTGATGCTTGGCTAAACTATGTTATCCGGCATTCAAATTATCCGGAATTCCATTAACGAAACAAAATACCCCTTCCCCGAATCGTTCGGATAATCGAAAATCCTCTGAATCTGTTGCCCTTGTCTTTCTAGATTGAAATGCAAATTCACTTGATCTATATTGGGGCTGTCGAAACAGTAAAAATACAAGAATCAGTCATGTGTACACGTTGATCTTGTTTGAGTTTTGAGGAATGAAGTGATTTAATCATTGTTTCCTTTTATCACTCAAAAAACTGAGGTGAGTGAAGAGAAACTTCTGTGAGTAAGATGGGCACATGATCAGTCATTGCTGACCACACCTTCCAGCTCACTAATAAACAGGGGGCCAGTGTAACCAAAAGCTTAGATCTTACAACCTGCAACATCCTAACTGCAGGGTTTGGGAGGAGGGGTGGAGGCAGACCTGGCAGTGGGACAGGGAGACAGCACAGTCACATCTCACCATCACCTCCTCAAGGGGCAATTGGTGATAAGCAATGAACATTGGCTCAGCCAGCGACATCCACAGCCAGTGAGTAAACTGGAGCGAAGGCATTCGGAGATGACATGCAATGAGATCTTTGTCACAGAAAGGACAGGGACTTGCGCCCCCAGCTGGCTATGGGCACTGGGGATTAGTTGGAGCGTGAGAATGAGCCTGACACATTTTGTTGATGAAGATTAACAAAGGATGTGGGTCAACAGCTCAATTATGGATCACTCATTCACCATGTGAATGGTGGAAGAGGTTCAAGTCATTTAATTACCTCCTCTCGTGCCTGGGTTAACAGATCCAGAGGGGCAGAATGGCGTCCTCCTGTTCCTGGGTAGCAGGCAGAAGAGAGGCTGAATGGGCTCCTGCAATAACCTGTTCTCTCAGCAAACATGGACTGAGCTCGGGGGAAGGGGGTAGGGATTGAGCTCGGGTGGAGGGGGCTGGACTGAACCCAGGCCGGGAGGGGGTGGGGGTAGGGGTAGAGGTAGAGGTAGGGGTCGGTACGTGCAGCTGGGCTGTTCTCCCTCATGTCCTGGTTAACATTTTAACTTCAGCTAAGCCCAGCCGCAGAACAATCTGCTCAGTATCGCACTGCACTTTTGTGAGATCCTGGTGTGCATCTCTGGTTTCCTTCAGTCCAATAGTGGATACAAACCAATAGCTGCAAACCTCTTACGGGCTATGCTGACATCCCAAAAGGCCCTATGCAAATACAGGTCCTTGCAAAGCGGACAGGGGTTTATTTCAATCTGAGTGTGACTGAGGTCCTGCAGGAGCCAGACCCTCGGCTGCAGGGGTGAGACAGGAAGAGCCGAGGTCTCATCTCCCCACAATCAAACACAGAAACAGTGTCAGAGCAGAGGCTCCCACAGTGTCGGCTTTCACTGCAGGATCTCACTCGGTGGATGTTATTGAGATCTCACCATTGCTTTGTTGGGCCTAGCTCAGCCACCCGTCACTATCACAGTGACTATTACAGATAGTATACAGGCTGACTCCACTCCACCAGAAATTCCCAACAGACATCACAAAGCAATTCACAGCAAATATTTCCCTGTCATATTTTCCACAAATCCAAGGTCCATTCAGTTGTGATGGTGGTGATTCACTCAGAGTCCCAGGGTCAGCTAGAGGTTGAGACTCTGTTATTCTGCTGGAAAAGTATTACAGTCTACCGGATCCTGCTGTACCTGTCCTGACAGCAGGCAAGAGGCTCATAGAGATGTACAGCACGGAAACAGACCCTTTACTCCAGCTCCTCCACCCTGACCAAACATTCCAATATGACCCAGTCCCATTTGCCAGCACCCGGCCCATATCCCTCCAAACCCTTCCTATTCATATACCCATCCAGATGCTTTTTAAATGCTGTAATTGTACCAGCCTCCACCACTTCCTCTGGCTGCTCATTCCATACACGTAACACTCTCTGCATGAAAAAGTCCCTTTTAATATCTTCCCCGTCTCACCCTAAACCTATACCCTCTAATTCTGGACTCCCCCACCCCAGACTTTGTCTATTTACCCTATCCATGCCCCTTCATGATCTTATAAATCTCTATAAGGTCACCCCTCAGCCTCTGACACTCCAGGGAAAACAGCCCCAGCCTGTTCAGCCTCTCCCGAGAGCTCAAGTCCTCTAACATCCTTGTAAACCTTTTCTGAACACTTTAAACACTTTGACAACCAAATTCTGACCAAGAGTCATCCAAACGCGAACCACTAACTTGCTCTTTCTCCATGGATGCTGCCGCCTGACCCACTGTGATCTCCAGCATTTCTTGTTTTCAGATTCCAGCATCTGCAGTGATTAGCTCCCCCTCAAGGTCTCGGTGTTTGGCAACACTCCCCAGGACCTTACCATGAAGTGTATAAGTCCTGCTCTGATTTGCTTTCCCAAAATGCAGCACCTCGCATTTTATCTAAATTAAACTCCATCTGCCACTTCTCAGCCCATTGGCCCACCTGATCAAGATCCCATTGTACTCTGAAATAACCTTCTTCGCTGTCCACTACACCACCAATTTTGGTGTCATCTACAAACTTACTAACTATCCCTCCAACGTTCACAAATCATTTATATAAATGACAAAAAGCAGTGGACCCAGCACCGATCCTTGTGGCACACCACTGGTCACTGGGCGCCACAACCACTTTCTGTCCTCTACCTTGTAGCCAATTTTGTATCCAACTGGCTAGCACCCTCAGATCTAACCTTGCTAACCAGTTTACAAGGAGGAACCTTGTTGAACGCCTTACTGAAGTCACATTGATCATGTCCAGTGCTCTGCCTACATCAACCCTCTTCATTACTTCTTCAAATTGCTCAATTAAGTTAGTGAGACATGATTTCCCATTCACAAAGCAATGTTGACTATCCCTAATTAGTCCTTGCCTTTCCAAATACATATAAATCCTGTCCCTCAGGATTCCCTCTAACACCTTAGCCACCACTGACATTAGCTCACCGGTCTGGAACTCCTTGGTTTTTCCTTACCAGCCAGTGATTGTATTGAATATCAGGTAAGGTTCAATGGGCAGAGTGACCTTCTCCTGCTCCTTGTTCACGTGAACATCCCTTTCAATGTCCACAATTGCCATTAAAGAAATACTTTGCACTTCAGTCCCTCCTACCAAATGGCTAACCTCAAAATTATCCATTGTGTACTCCACCTGCCATGAAAACAAGAACACAGGAAATAGGAACAGGAGTAGGCCATTCTGCCCATCAAGCCTACTCCGCTATTCAATACGATCTTGGCTGGCCTTGGACTTCACTTGCCTGCCACCTCCTCATCTCCCTCAATTTCTCAAGAGTCCAAAACTGTGTCTGTCCCAGCCAGAAATATATTCAATGATGGAGCATCCACAACCATCTGGGATACAATTCGAAAGATTCACATCACTCTGCGTCATCTCAGTCCTAAATGCATAGTCCCTTATCCTGAGACTGTGTCGCTCTAACTCAAATTCCCAAACCGGGTGGAGATACCCCTCAGTGTCAGCCCTGTCATGCTCCTTCAGAATTTCATCAGTTTCAATGAGATCTTTTCACATTCTTCTGACCTCCAGAGAACACTGACCCATTTTCCTCATCCTCTCCATCCAGGACAGCTTACTCTTCGAAGGGAGCGATCTAATGAACTGGACTGTCTCCAAGGCAAATTCAAGGTGTATGGGGGGAGAAGCAGGAGCAGGGGACTGTGTTGGATGATCAGCCACGATCATATCGAATGATGGAGCAGGATCAATAAGCCAAATGGCGTGCTCCTGTTTTCTATTTTTTTTAAATATGGAGTTCAAAACTCCTCATAAGATTCTTTGTGTGGGCTCACTAATCGCCCCGATATAGCTCGAGCAAGACTTCCTCATTCCTGCACTCAATTCCTCTTACAATAAAGGCCAACATAGCATCTACTTTCCCAATTATTTGCATGCTGACTTTCTGTTTCTTGTATGAGTACACCAAGTCGCTCTGAACTTCACTATTTACACATTTTGCACTTTTCACCAAATATTCTGTTTTTCTTTCAAAGAATAAATAACCTCGCACTCCCCCTTCCCACCCTGATATCCACTCATTTAACCCGTCTCTATCACTTTGCACCTCTCTGTATCCTGCCCATAGCTTGTAATCCCACCTTTGTATCATCATCAAACATGGATACATTACTCTCTGTTTTGGAGGTTTCGGTGTTGGACTGGGGTATACAAAGTTAAAAAACACACAACACCAGGTTATAGTGCAGCAGGTTTATTTGGAAGCACTAGCTTTTGGAGGACTGCTCCTCCAGTATGTGGTTGTGGAGTATAAGGTACTCTCTGCGTCTTTGTCTAAGTCATAGACTGTAAATAGCAACGGTCCCAGCACTGAGCATGTTCCAAATGTCACAGCCTGTCAACTTGACAACATTGTATTTGTGCCTGCCCTCTGCTTCCTCTGTCCATGCTAATATATTACCCCAACTCCCTAAGCTCTTATCTTGTGCGGTAACCTTTTCTACAGCACCTTATCAAAATCCTTTATCAAACCAGCTATATAGCATTTACTGATTCTGGTTTCATTTATCTCATGGGTTGCACCCTTATAAACCTCAAACAGGATTTCCGTTTTAGAATCCCATGTTGACTTGGTCTAATGGTATTTTCTTTTAAAAATGCACTTTACGACTTCCTTAATAACACATTCCTGCATTTCCCCAATGAAGCATCTCAGACTAATTGACTTCCAGTTCCATTTTCTCTCCCTTTTTTCCCAAATAATGGAGTTATATTTCCTAATATTGTGGGACCATTCCAAAATCTAAGATGTTTTGGAAAAGTGTAACCAGTATATCCACTGTCTCTGAGCTTCCTCTTTTAGAATTGTGGATGTAGGGCATCAGGTCACACAGATTTGTCAGATTTCACTCCTGAGTTTTATACTCAATATCAGTCGAGAAACTGTCACTTGATTGTACAAAAGAGAGATGTTGCTGAGGCTTTTCATCTTGCACTCATCAGGACAAGAATGCCAAATTTCCACCAATCACAACAATTTATACTGCAGGAGAAAGGAGTGCTGATTGGTTGGTGAGTTAACTCTTTTAGATGGGGCATAGTGAAAGCATTAGAAAACTATTAGCTCCCAATATTCCTGACACTGCACTCCAGGGAGTAAGGCTGGAAAATGCTCCTTTTCTTTGGAAAGAACATGCCCCTGCTTACTCCCACTCCTTCTCAGGTTTACATGGAATTGTGTCTGGTGCCTGGAAGATTAATTGACAACAATTTGCTGACTGGGATTTCAAAACAAGTTCTAACAGAGTCAGTGGAGTCGTCAGAATCCGAATATCACTGGCATTTAACTGCGGAACGAAAAAGGTTGGTTTGTTCTGTCTGAGAGAAAACATCTCAGAGGAAGTGGTGGAGGCTAGTATAATTGCAACATTTAAAAGGCATCTGGATGAGTATATGCATAGGAAGGGTTTGGAGGGATATAGGCCAGGTGCTGGCAGGTGGGACTAGATTGGCTTGGGATATCTGGTCAGCATGGACGGATTGGACCGAAGGGTCTATTTCCATGCTGTACATCTCCATGACTCTGTGACTCTATGGTCAGTGCATTGAGTCTTGGAGTTGGGCGGTGATGTTGTGGCTGTACAGGACATTGGTTAGGCCACTTTTGGAATATTGCATACAATTCTGGTCCCCCTGCTAAAGGAAGGATGTTGCAAAACTTAAAAGGGTCCAGAAAAGATTTATAAGGATGTTGCCTCCTTCGCCAGCCCAATTCGAATTGTTCCACCATCCACAGCTGGGTCTTCAGCTACTTGGTGTAGAGGGTGGAATGGTGGCTAATGTCACTGCCCTCATAATCCCAGGGGCCTGGGATAAACCCTCTGGGGATATGGGTTCAAATTCCACCACAACTGTGAGGAAAAATTTAATTCAATTCATAAAATGTGGAATTGAAAGCAATATGAACTAGGAGCAGGAGTAGGCCGACTGGCCCCTGGAGCCTGCTCCACCATTCAATAAGATCATGGCTGATCTTTTCATGGACTCAGCTTCATTTACCCGCTCTCTCACCATAACCCTTAATTTCTTTACTACTCAAAAATCTATCTTTGCTTTAAAAATATTCAGCGAGGTAGCCCCAACCGTTTCACTGGGCAGGGAATTCTACAGATTCACAACCCTTTGGGTGAAGAAGTTCCCCCTCAACTTAATCCTAAATCTGCTCCCCCTAACTTTGAGGCTATGCCCCTAGTTCTAGTTTCACCTGCTAGTGGAAACAAACTCTCTGCTTCTACCACATTTATTTCCTTCATCATTTTCGTCCCAGTGAGTATAGTCCCTCAGTCTCTCCTCATAAACCAACCCCCTCAACTCCTGAATCAACCTGGCGAGTCTCCTCTGCACCCCCTCCAGTGCCAGGACATCCTTTCTCAAGTAATAATGATCCTGAATTCATCATGGATCGTTGTAAAATTTCAGCTGATTCACTAATTATGAAGTGACAACATATAACTGTCCAGCTGGTGAGCGAAGCTAGGTTGCTGTAAAATACCCTCTTTGGCCAAGCTGTTGGAAACCTGTCCTAATATTGCTGAGTGTTAAACATTAATCTGATGACACTCCTGCGTGGTGAGTGGGTTGTTATATTTAGAGGTGTTATATAAACGTTGACAAAGAAGAGTGTGAACGTAGAGAAGATGGACAGAGGGAAAACGTGAATAGTGAAGGTGGGGAACAATTGGCAAAGTGAGAGAGAGTAAGAAACAGGAAGGAAACAAGGTGAACGCACATGCCCTTCGCTCGATCAACAACCGAGGGCCAGACTGACGTCAGCAGAGGGATTACTGGCAATTGGCATCACTACTGGCAACCATTTCATTCAGAGCTGAGGGAAATCAAAACAAGCATCTGGAAACGTTTACTTTTTGGAAAGGAGTGAAAATGAACAGCAGCTGCAGATCCAGTGTGGCTGAGGAGATGGAGAAAGAAGAGATGGGGAGAGTGAGGGACAGAAAGATAGAGAGAGGCAGAAAGATAAATAGAGACAGAGACAGGGAGATGGAGAGAAAGAGAGAGCGAGAGAGAGACAGACAGAGAGAGATATAAGGAGACACAGAGCTAGAGAAAGATGGGGAGAACGAGGGAGAGGGAGATAGAGCTACCAAGAGAGAAAGAGAGAGAGAGAGAGAGAGTTGAGGAAAGAGAGACAGACACAGAGAGGGAGAGAGAGGGATGGGAAGAAAGATAGAGAGGGAGAGATAGAGAGAGACAGGTAATCGGAGAGGGACATAGAGATGGGAGAACAAGGGAGAGGGAGATAGAGAGACAGGAAGAGAGAGAGAGGGTAAGAGATAGGGAGAGAGAGGGAGATATAGAGAGATGGGGAGAGAACTTAAAGATACAGGAGAGCGAGGGAGAGAGACAGAATGAGAGAGAGAGAGAGCTTGAGAGAGACAGACAGAGCAAAAAGGGATGGAGAGAAAAATAGAGGGAGAGAGAGTGGAAGACTGAAAGGTGGGGGGGGGGAAGTGTGAGAGAATGGGGAGAGTGTAAGAGGAGTCACAAAAAAGAGAGAGAAAGGGAGAGAGAGCATGAGAGGAATAGAGGAAGTGAGAACATGAGAGAGAGGGAGAAAGAGCATGAGAACAGGTGCTGGTGAGAGAGAGAGACAGACAGACAGAGTGTGTGTGTAATGGTGAAACTGGCAGGGAAAGAGAGAGAAAGGAGGGGCGAGGGGAAGTAAAAGAACAAGACTGTGTGTGAGAGAGAGTGTGGATGTGGTAAATAGAGAGAGAGCGAGAGAGAACAATCAGAGCCTCTGGAGCAGTTCCACTTCAGAATCAGCCAGGTAATCAGGCAGTGTGCATCAGTTCCTAAGCCCTGCTCCTTTCACTCTCCCCCTCATCACAAACAGCCCAATTACACAGGGATGAGGTGGGGAGGAAATACCTACACCTTTCTGAGAAATTACAGCACTGAACTGGCCATTCGGCCTGACAGTTTATACTAGTCATTATGCTCCACACAGAGCCAGATCAAACTCCCCCACAATGACGTTGTCTTTGCAGGAGGGGGTAATGGAGATGATGTAACACCATAATCTAAAACTTCAGGAACACAGAAAGTCCCTGCTGCTTCTTGTTCACACTGGCATTCAGAGAAACTCTGCAACTTCCTCTCTTCATCCAGGGGATGTGGGTATCACTGGGTGGGTCCAGCATTTATTACCAGTCCCTAGTTGCCCCTTGAGAAGGTGGGAATGGGCTGCCTTCTTGAACCCCTGCAGTCCAAAACAGTGACACTGGAACGGCCAGTTACAATAGGCTTCAGTATTCCTTGCCTCTGACCTGCTCTATAATAACAATATGTATGTGACTAGTCTAGTTGTGGACACCACATGGTTTTATTTCTCCTTACAGGCAGCTCCTGGGTAGTAAGTAGGTTCCGTATTGAATCCTTTCAAAGATTGATTTGTAACTAAGTTGGAATACAATGCAAGACAATATAAAATAACCATAAACACGAGGAAACATTCATGTGTCAGATCTTTAAAATGAATATGAATACAGTCCTGTTTGGAATCAAGTTGTGAGCATTTGTAAGCCAGATATTTGTAAATTAGAGACACAATGGATTTTGGATTGTGAACTAAAATGGGGCTAGGACTGCTTTAAACCAAGGAAACTGCTGCATTTTTAAAGACAAGGTTACTTGAACATATTGTGAATTGTGTTTCCACTGTTGCTTTGATCAAGCAATTGGGAAGATGTCTAAGGCCCCACAGTGGACTATGTGTGGAGAACAGGCTTGTTCAGAGACAGACTGCTGACAGGTTTGAGTAATCAGGACCACTTATGGAGGCTGAGAGTTATCAGCATGATGACAACTCTCTGATTAGCTTCTAGACAGGTGAACAGACAGAATACATATAGATGCAGAAGCCTAGAGACTGCAACAGACAAAGGGCCAGTCTCTCTCTCTCTCTCTTTGTAATGATTAGATTAGATTAGATTCCTTACAGTGTGGAAACAGGCCCTTCAGCCCAACAAGTCCACACCGACCCGCCAAACAGCAACCCACCCAGACCCATTCCCCTGCATTTACCCCTTCACCTAACACTACGGGCAATTTAGCATGGCCAATTCACCTGACCTGCACATCTTTGGACTGTGGGAGGAAACCGGAGCACCCGGAGGACGCCCACGCAGACACAGGGAGAATGTGCAAACTCCACACAGTCAGTCGCCTGAGGCGGGAATTGAATCCGGGTCTCTCACGCTGTGAGGCAGCAGTGCTAACCACTGTGCCACCTAAATCAAAACCTAGAAGATAGCTAGTTATTCTGTCCCACCATTTTGCAATAAGCTGTTGCCTCTAATCAGACTGAAAGACCGAACAATTATCCTGCTAACCACCTGTCCTTTGCAAAGAATTGAAAAGAATGTGGAAATAAGGAGAACGGAGAATAAAAGATTTTGGGCAGTAAAAAAGGCACCTCACTGAGTCCTGTGGCGTGGTGCTATTGAACTGTGCTTCCCCAGTATTTTACCACCCTGACATAATACCATGTTTGTTTGTATGTGTGTGTGTAGGGGGTTTAAGAAGGGGGTTGTGTTTCAGTGAGTAGAGTTATATGTTGACAATTCAGTTTTGCTTGCTTGTGTTAGAAATGATTTCTTTGTAATACAAGAAGTAATTTCTTGTTGAGTACAGAACCTGATCAGTATTTTCTGTTAGCCTGGGTTCGACAGACAGGAAAGTTGGGGATTTTGAGTAATTTGATTAAATCCCTAACTCTTGTGATGGCCCCATGATGAGTGGGGCTTGAGAGTCAATCACTTTCCCCAGGTGGGAATGACAAAGTTCAATTTCTGGTCAATGGTAACCCCCAGGATGTTGATAGTTGGGGATTCGGTCATGGTAACACCATTGAATGTCATGGGCGGTGGATAGATTTTCTCGTGTTGGTGATGGTCATAGCCTGGCATTTGTGTGGCAAACATCACTTGTCAGCCCAAGCCTGGATATTGTCCAGATCTTGTTGCATTTGGACATGGACTGCTTCAGTATCTGAGGAGTGGTAAATGGTGCTGAACACTGTGCAATCATCGGTGAATATCCACCATTTCTGACTTTCTGATGGAGGGAAGGTCATTGATGAAGCAGCTGAAGATGGTTGGGCCTCGGACACTCCCCTGAGGAACTCCTGCAGAGATGTCCTGGAGCTGAGATGACTGACCTCCAACAACCACAACCATCTTCCATTTCTCACTAGTATTATATTTTCTGGCAATAACTTGATTAAAACCAGGTGCCAGCAGACACTGAATTGTAGATCCACATTTTTCACACTGCAAGAAGTAATCAGGGGAAAGAACTCAAGTTACTTAACTAAATAAATCAGGATAACAAAAGAAACCCTTTTGTTTCAGGAGGTTTTTGTAAGTTAGAATGTTCAACTTGACAGGGCCAGTGGAAACAGATTCACTTGTGAAGGAGAATGAGATCTTGCTGAACAGACAGATGTATTACTGAGGGTTTTTCATCTTACACTCTTCAGGACACACTCAAAAATGTCAAATTTCAAACAATCAAAACGACTGATAATACAGAAGGATATTGACTGGTCAACAAAATGACTGCTTGACCAAGGTATCACCATGGAGAAGGGAAGAGGGCCCTCTATTCCCCAAGCTCCTGGATAATTCAAAGGTACAAGGCCTGAGCAGATTCCTTTTCTTTGCAGAGAACGAGCCCCTGTGTATGAATGTGTATCACTTCCAAGTGAGTGTAGGTGTGCCACATTACAAACTCAACTGATATCACATAATCTCTTTGTGCCTGGAGCTATTAACTCAATCAAGGGTATTCAATAAGTGTTGACCAATCACAGAATCTGATACAAATCTGTTTGGTTTTGGGTTTTGCAAGTGTGGGCTTGTTGAGAAGTTTGTTCTCGGTCTGTCATGAACAACACAAGGAGGCTGCTGTTTTAATAAGCCAAACGCTGGGATAAAAAATAGATAAGTACTTGAAATGAAAAAGGTACCAGGTTATTGGGGATAACGCAGAGAGAACAAGACTCATTGATTAACCAGCACAGACATAATGGCCTGAATGGCCTCCTCTGAGGAATATGGTTCCATTCCATGACACATCTCATCCTCTTCCCCATCTCTCACTGGGTCTGTCTCACTGTCTCTCTCTTTCTCTCTCTCTCTCTATTACTTTCCTTACATTTCAAAAACAAAATGCTGGTCCCAGTTAAAGTGACTGTGTGGACTTTGGGATCTTTACTAAAAGCCCACTAGATCACTCATGTCCTTGAGGGAAGGAAATGTGCCAAGCTTACGTGATGTGGCCTACACGTGACTCCAGACGCACAACACACCTCCTGTCAAGTGGCCAAGCAAACCCCTCAGTCATATCAAACTCGGGGTGAACAATAAGAGGCAGCCTTGCCAGCAGCACCCACACCCTGTTCACAAATAAAACTAAACCTTTTGCAGTCTGCTGTTTCCCCTCCACTCCCTGTAAACTCACCAATCCTTTTCCCTCACTGTGTTGCGTGTTTCCTCACATCCTTGTGTGTGTGGAAGTGCTTCCTAACATCTCTCCTGAATGCTCTAGCCCTCATTCTCAGACAAATTGCCCAGTTCTAGAATCCCCAACCAGTGGAAATAGTTTTTCTTTATTAACCCTGTCTTTTCCCCTTAAATTCTAGAGAAAATGAACCAAATGTGCACAATCTCTCCTCGTAAATTAACCCCTGAAGTCCAGGTATTATTGTTGTAAACTTATGTTGTACTCCCTCCAAGGCCAATCTACCCTTCCTAAGGTGTGGTGCCCCAATCTGCTCACAGAGCTCCAGGAGGGAGTCAAACCAGGGTTTTGTATAACTGCAGCACGATGTCTGCATCCTTATTACTCCAATCCTCTGGATACAAAGGCTAGTATTCCATGAACTTTCTTGATTACTTGCTGCACCTGTTCTTGACACCTGAACCCCCAAGTCTGTTTGGACATCCACTATATTTAACTTTGTTTCATCTAGAAAGTTCCCTGATTTATCCTTTTTTTTGGTTCAAAATAGATAACCTCACAGTTGCTTACATTAATCTCCATATGCCATAGTTTCGCCCATTCACAGTCTATCAACATCCCTTTGTAATTTTTGCCAACATCTACATGGTCCATCTCACTTTGCATCATCAGCAAATTTGAATAATGACTTTCTATGACTTTAAACAACTTATTCAAGTTGTTAATGAATTATGTGAATAATTGAGGCCCTAACACAGATCCTTGTAGGACACCACTGGTCACTTCCTACCAAGTTATGCTCCTACCCCATTAGGGATCAGCTGGTTCTATAGGCAGACACTGAGGAAGGAGATATAGCTGTGTAGCGAGTCTGCTTCAGGACATGGCTGAAGAGCTACAGGGCAGAGGAAATGATCTGGGGGGTGCAGTGAGAGAGAGACCCACTGAGATCCTTTTAGAGAGGAGAACTTCTTCAAGGTCGGCATCCTTGGAAGAGGTTTTGCAGTAAGGTTAAAATCAACACGGCAAAAGTGAGGACTGCAGATGCTGGAGGTTAGAGTCGAAGGGTGTGGTGCTGCTGGAAAAGCACAGCAGGTCAAGCAGCATCCAAGAAGCAGGAGAATTGACGTTTCAGACAAAAGCCCTTCATCAGGAATTCCAGCACCAGCACTCTCATCTGCAATCCTCACTTTGACCATTAGCTCTACATTCTGTCATCTGCCACTCGGCCAATTTCCCAGCCATGTCAGTTATTTGCTGCAATTCCATGGGCTTTTACCTGAGTTAATTGTCTCTTAAGGAGGACTTTATGAAATGCCTTCTGGAAGTCCATTTGAACACATTCATAGATATTCCTATGTTCACTACCTTAGTCACCTCTTCAAAATGTCAATGAGGTTGGTCAGGCATGATCTACTGCTCTTGATTCATTCAGGCTCTCCCTGGTTAACTCAAAATTATCAAGGTATTCAGTTGCTCCATCCTCGATTCTAGAGGCCAACAATTTCTCCACCACTGACTGGAATAACTGGTTTGTAATTTCCTGGGTTTCCTCTTTCATCCCCCTTAAAAAGCCGAGTGAAGGGCAACTTTCCAATCCACAAGGACAACTCCAATATCTAGGCAATTCAGAAAGGTTACATTCGGGCATCCACAATGTGCTACCCTCCTTCCTATAACACCTTCGGGTGGAAACCATCAGGTCCTGGGAATTTGTCAGTTTTTAATTCCATTAATTTCCACATCATCAACATTTTACTTCCATTAATTTTCTTCAGTCCCCTGTTCCTATTCCACTATTAATTTCCTTGGGTTTTCCAGTAAGCTACCCTTTCCTTTCTGTAAATACTGAAGCAAAGTATTTATTGAATATGCATGCCACTTCTCCAATAGTCTAGATTAGAGTGGTGCTGGAAAAGCTCTGAGGAGCAGGATGCTGCCTGACCTGCTGTGCTTTTCCAGCATCAGTCTAATCTAGACTTTGGTTTCCAGCATCTGCAGCCCTTGTTATTACCTAGTCACTGACAATACCCCACTGTCTGCCTTTGGTGGGCCAACATTGCTCTGACCATCACCTTCCCTTGATGTAACTATAAAAATGCTTCTTATTGATTTGATGGCCCTGGCAAGTTTCCATTCATAATCCCTTCTGGTAGCTCTTAGAAGCTGCTCTTTGGCCCTTTGCTGGTCTTTGTATCTTTCCAATTAGCAGGATCCGTGCTTCCTCTTTTGCATTTTTGTAAACCCTTTCCTTCAGCTTTATGCAATCCCCTAACTCTGTGAAATGCGCTTTTCCCCCTCAGAAATAGAAACAAGATTTGTACTGTGTTAAATGTTTCTTTAAACATTCTCCAGTGGTTCTTCAGTTATTAGTCTCATCTTGTTTAAATCGTCTTATCTAAACTAAAAACTCCAGAAACTGATTCATGCTTTTTGCTTTCAAATGCTACATTGAAATTAATCTTGTTATAACTATTTGATAAATGATCATGAATTATTAGGTTACTAATTCAATCCAGTTCATTACCAAGTCCAATATTGCTTGTCACCTTGTTGCATCCAGAACATAAGTTCCTACAGCAATATCCCAGACACGCTGCATAAACTCACTGCCTTTCTGACAGGTCCTTGTCTGTCTCTTCCAGTCTATGAAAAAGTTAAAATATACACTTGCCTAATTTCTGCTTTTATACAAATCAGCATGACAGAGCGTCCAGTCTGTGCACAAGGTTAATCACAGTTTTAGATCCTTTACTGTTCCTCAGTTCTCCCATTTGGTGTCTACTGAATGCCTTTCCCACTTTATAACCTCCCTCATCATTGAAGTAATTTTGTTTCTAATCAGTAAGACTATTTCCACCCCCTCTGCCATTCTCCCTGACTGTCCTGTAAATTTAACAATCTGCTATTTTTAGGTCCCAGTCCCAACCATCCCGCAGCCATGTCTCAGTGATGATAATATATCATCATCTCCAACAACAGTTCATTTAAATTATTCCTTATGCTCGTTTTATCTGGGTCACACTCTGTAACCTGCCCCTCAGCACTGATGCTTTATTCACCTGTTTATTAATATTTCTCTGGCTTACAGCTTTGCCATTGCCTGTTGTGTCTGTAGTAGGATTCCTGACTGTTTCCTCATTCCCACGTCACTTCATTTTGAAACTGTATTAACTTCCCTGGAACACCCGCCCACCACTTCAGAGTTTAAAGCAGCCTTTTAGAACAGTACTTTTTATTTTACCTTCTCCCTCTCTAGTCTTTCGGCCAAAACAATTCACTTCACACTTCTCTGCATTCAATTTTATTTCCTTCTGAAGTTGTATGCTATTTCCCTTCCAGTTCACAGTATTTCCAAATGTTGCACTGTGTGCAAATTTCATATCTGTGCCCCGTTCATCAAAGTCTAGTCATGAATAGCAATCAGGAAAAACTGTGGCCCAAACACTGTCACCAAGGGATCTCCACTTTTCTTCAACCTAAAAAAAACAGCCAATAGCCATCTTCTCTGTTCCCCATTTCCCACACAACATCCTATTCATGCTTCTGTTGTTTCTACTCCGTAGCTTCCAGCTTTACTCACAATTCTGCTATAAAGCACTGTATCTAAAATCATAGAAACTGTACAGTGTGGAAGCAGACCTTTCGGCTCCAAAGAGCAACCCATCACCGCCAACACTAAGTTTTCCATGGCTAAACCATCTAGCCTAGTACACGATGGATAATTGAGCACAGCCAATCCAAATAATCTGCACATTTTTGGATTATCAGAGGAAACCCACGCAGACACGGGGAGAATGTGCAAACTCCACACAGACAGTCACCAGAGGGTGGAATCGAACCCAGGTTCCTGGGCACTGTGAGGCAGCAGTGCAAACCACTGAGCCACTATGCCATGCACAAAAGCTTTACGGAAGACGAGGTCCACCATATTGACTTGTATCAGGCCACTAAGTAGATAGCCCTCCTCTCTCCAACAAAATGGGAACTGGGGGGAAAGCTCCCCTTTGTTGGACTTAAATCTAGCACAAAGGAAGATTCAAACATACAGATTACATAGGAGTGAAAGAACACCTCTTGTCTCCTCAATCTTCCTTTGCCTTTCAGTAAGATCAAGGCTGATCTGGTTTGTATTTCGAATTCCACCTTTCCATCAACCCTCAAGAGTGCATGACTGCCCTGTCTAACAAGAATCTATCCAACTCCACCTCCACCTCCACCACCTTCTGAGGTACAGAGTTTCAAACATGAACAGTGCACAGAGAAAAATATCCCCATCTCCGTTGTAATTTTAAAACAGTGCCTCCTAGCCCTGGGCTGACCCACGAGAGGTAATATCCCTTCCCAAGCCCATGCTGTCAAGGCTGTTCAGAGGCTTATACACTTCAATCAAATGGTTTTTGAAGGTCAGTTATCTCAGTTCCTGATGGCCTCATTCCTGATGAAGGGCTTTTACCTGAAACGTCGATTTTCCTGCTTTTTGGATGCTGCTGACCTGCTGTGCTTTTCCAGTACCACTCTCATCTTGACACAGGAGACTATTCAGCCCATCATATCTGCACTGACTTACAACCAAGCATCTCGATATATTGCCACTCTCCCGCCTTTCCTCTTTAACCCTATGAATTGTTTCCTTTCAAATCATTATTCAATGCCTCAACCAAACTTACTTTCTCCACATATTCTGGCAGTGCATTCCATTCCCTAACTACTTATATTTTTATTATTTGTTCATTGGATGAGGGTATCGCTGGCTAGACCAGCATGTATTGTCCATCAGAGGGCAGCTGAGAGTCAACCACTTTGCTGTGGGTCTGGAGTCACATGCAGGCCAGACCAGGTAAGGATGGCAGATTTCCTTTCCTTTCGGACATCAGTGACCCAGATGGGTTTTTCCTGATAATCAACAATGGATTCATGATCATCATTAGACTCTTCTTCTAGATTTTTGTTGAATTCAAATTCCACCATCTGCCAAGGGGGGATGTGAACACAGGTCCCCAGAACAATACTTGGGTCTCTGGATTAACAGTCCACTAGGCCTCTGCCATCAAAAGAAAATGCTGTTTCTCATCTCACATTTGCTACATTGCAAATCAATTTAAATCTATACTCTTTCTGTCTTGGTCATTTTACGAGCAGCAACAGTTTCTCCATACCTGCACTGTCCAGCCCTTCACAATTTTGACACCTTCCACTAGAACTCCTTCTAGTCTTCTCTCCAAGGAGAGCAATCCTAACTTCTCTGATCCAACCTCATCCCCGGAACCTTCTCATAAACCTCTTCTGCACCCTCTCCAATACATTGGCATCTTTCTGATAATGTGGTGCCTAAAGGCTCTACACAATCCTCAGGCTGAGGCCTAACAAGTGCCTGTATAAGTTCAGCACCACCTCCTTGCTCTTGTACTCTGTGCCCTTATTAGTAAAGATGACACCTAATGGTTTATTAACTACTCTCCCCCTATCCTGCCACTTTCAATAACCTTGTCCACAAAAACACCCCGCTCCCTCTTTACAATCGTAAGCCTTATGTCATATTGTTTGTCCATGTTCTTACAACCATAGTGCAACACATCGCTTCTCTATGTTGAATATCACCTGTCACATATTCACCTGTTCCACCAACTTGTCAGTGTCCTTTTGGAGTTCCACACTGTCCACCTCCCACAGTTCATAATTCTTCCAAATTTCATGTCACGGACAAATTTTTAAACTGTCTCCCGCTTAAAAAAACCCCAGATCATTAACACATTCCCATGATTGAGGAGAAGATGGCAGGCCAGGGATCAGTCAGTGATCTCCCTCTCTTACTTCTGCAATAATGGAGTGAGATTTGTGATTTGGGAATGTAAGGGCACGATTCCTGTGCTGAGAGAGTTTTGGAGATGGATGACTGACATACCTGCAACCTCCTCATTTCATTTCTTTCCTGTTCCCGGTCATTTATTCATCTTAAGTTCTGCTTTACCCACTACTTTCTTTTACTTATTGTGTGGTGTGGTGTGATTGCTCTCCTTAACGATGTTCTAGCTTTCCTGTCGTGCTGGTACTTTGACCTTTCCTTCCATAGTGAAAACAATTTTCTTGAACAATTTGCTATTGGTTTATTTCCCAATCGAGTTAGTCTTTACCTCAAACGCCCAGATTTACCCTCCCACTCCCTTAACTTTCAAAGATTGAGAAAGACGTTTGGTATTTGTTTTGTTGACACTTGTAGATTTCCTCCAGATTCTTTTCACTTTCCCTGTGTTTCTTTGTTGCTTTTTACAACTCTCCCAGTCCACTGGGATCTCAACTTTTCCTCAAGTTTGTCCAAACATTTTCTTTCAGCCTATTGCCTTATCGTTGAGTGAGGTTGCTTAACAACACAGATGGGGCTTTTGCCTTTTAGGGGCATTTACCATTTGTTTTGTTCTGTACCAGATAATGCTCCGAATACTTCCCACTGTGTGTCTTGGAATACACTCTTTAACACATCAGCTCAATTAACTACGATCAGCTTCTCTCTAAGCTCCTGTTTGCCTCCCTTTAATTTAAAACATTCTAACATCAATATTTATTGCATAATCATGGTGGCTCACTGGTTAGCACTGCTGCCTCACAGCACCAAGGTCTCAGGTTCAATTCCAGCCTTGGGTGACTGTCTGCATGGAGTTTGCACATTCTCCCTGTGTCTGCGTGGGTTTCCTCCCACAACCCAAGGATGTGCAGGTCAGGTGAATTGACCATGCTAAATTGCCCATACTGTTAGGTGCATCAGTCAGAGGGGAAGTGGGTCTGGGTGTTTACTCTTCGGAGGGTCGGTGTGGACTTATTGGGCCGAAGGGCCTGTTTCCACAGTGTAAGTAATCTAATCTAATAATGTGCAAGCTGCTTCATATTGTTAACTAATTCAGGCCTGTTACCTTTACAGTTTTAAAATAGTGTTCTGGGACAATTTTCTTAGAACAATATGTTGTCTCGACAATCAAAATGATTTAGCTTCTCCAGGTGCATGTGAGAATTCAAATCTCTCCAACTTTACAGATTTCCCCCCTGTGCACCATCGCAATCAAGTGTTTTTCATCCTTAGTGCTATTTTTATTTTTCTTTTGTGGGCATCACTGGGCAAGACCAACCTTTGTTGCCCATCCCTAATTGTCCTTGAGCAGAGCCTGCAGTCACGTGTAGGGCAGACCAGATTTCCTTCCCTCACCTTCTCATGGTTGCCATCACTAAGACTAGCTTTATAATTCCAGATTTTAATAACTGAGTGTAAATCCACCATTTATTAGATTACTTACGGTGTGGAAACAGGCCCTTTGGCCCAACAAGTCCACACTGACCCGCCGAAGCACACCCATCCAGACCCATTCCCCTACATTTACCCCTTCACCTAACACTACAGGCAATTTAGCGTGGCCAATTCACCTAATCTGCACACTTTTGGACTATGGGAGGAAACCGGAGCACCCGGAGGAAACCCACGCAGACACGGGGAGAATGTGCAAACTCCACACAGTCAGTCGCCTGAGGCGGGAATTGAACCCGGGTCTCTGGCGCTCTGAGGCAGCAGTGCTAACCACTGTGCCACCGTGCCACCCACTAGTAAGATTGCAGTACTAATATTTGAGCCCAGTGCACAGTATCATACTGGCCGTCTAGATTGCAGTCCAGTAACAATACTGCTACACCACCATCTCTCCCTCGCTCTATTGGATTGGAAACCAGGGATTTCTCCCCAACTTGCTCAGCTCAATCTTGTGGGCTGTGCACTGGAGGAACGGTTCTGGGTGCTGTGCCTCAGGAAGAAGTCAGAAGGTCTGTACACATGGATCATGGACTTCTCACTTGCAGGTGGGTGGGGCGGGAAGGTGGGGGCAGGGAGGGGTGAGAGGGTTAGGGGAGGGTGGGATGGGAGGGTTGGGAGCAGGGTGGGGTCAGAGGGTTAGGGGCAGGATGGGGTCAGGGTGGGGTGAGGGGGTTGGGGAGGGTGGGGTGAGGGAGTTGGGGAGGATGGGGTGAGAGGGTTGGGGCAGGGTGAGGGGATGGTGTGAGCAGGGTGGGGTGAGAGGGTTGGGGGCAGGGTGGGGTGAGAGGGTTGGGGAGGGTGGGGTGGCAGGGTGGGGTGAGA
This sequence comes from Chiloscyllium punctatum, assembly GCF_047496795.1. Classification (NCBI taxonomy): domain Eukaryota; kingdom Metazoa; phylum Chordata; class Chondrichthyes; order Orectolobiformes; family Hemiscylliidae; genus Chiloscyllium; species Chiloscyllium punctatum. The sequence continues at coordinate 118,083,906 of NC_092748.1, read as the reverse complement.
GGTTTGGGGCAGGGTGAGGGCTGAGTGGGATGAGAGGTTTGGGGCAAGGTGGGGGGAGGGTGTGAGCAGGGTGGGGTGAGAGGGTTGGTGGGAGGGTGTGAGCAGGGTGGGGTGAGAGGGTTGGTGGTAGGGTGGGGTGAGAGGGTTGGGGGTAGGGTGGGGGCAGGGTGGGGTGAGAGGGTTGGGGGCAGGGTGGGGTGAGAGGGTTGGGGGCAGGGTGGGGTGACAGGGTTGGGGCGGGATGGGAGGAGGTGCACCGTGGGAAACTACAAGTTGGAGCTTCCAGGAGTGAAATCGGGAGGATGTCTCATGGAGGACAGTGGACAATGGGAACTCTGTTTGTAACTGGATAAACTGGTCAGATATTGGGTTGGTTGTTCATTTGAAATTGGAGTTTGATTATTCGGTTTGTTAACTGAAGAATATCAGGGGATGATGAAGTGAAAGTAGAGTGGAGTTGCACATTTGTAATGAATGACCTCCTCTGCCCTCAATGCCCCGACTTTGGGGGTTTGGACTGTTTTTTTAATGTTTTCTGGAATCCTGTTTGCAATGCTGTCAGAACGGAGGGCTGAGTCAGTCACTTATCCCAATTATCCTGTCATCAGCCCTCCATTAACAAGCTTTTCCTTACCCTATCCTTGACATTTAAAGGAAATTATAGTCAGGTCTCCTCCCACTTTCATTCCCAGGCATTGTCTTTTCATCTTAAAGGTCACGTTTCCGTCACCTCCTTTAGCCGCCATCTCTCTCTCTCTCTCTCTCTCTCTCTCTCTCTCCCACATTCATTTGTATCTTAGACTTCTCTCAGTTCCCAAGATTCACATGACAAGGACTGAATTATATTGGTCCTGGGTCAGACTGGAGGGCTCAACAGTTTGATCACATGACTGTAGGAAACACTGATAGGACTAAAATCCAAATCCATGCTGTTGGCTTTCCACCATCCTACTCATCCTACAGTTACCATGAAGGACCCCCTAACCCAACTTCACCTGACCATCTGGTTAACCTCACCCCCAGTAGCCTGTCTGAATGGAGAGAGCAACCTATGGTCTGCTGGGACTATGGTGCAGTCATGGAGTTGGTCATCAATCACAATGATCAGTCTCTGCCAATTAACGAGTTCTCACCAAAGTGAGGGGAAAAAAACCTAAAGGTGGAGAAATTCTCCAAATTCACACCAAGGCCTGGTCACTCCTCAGCTCATCTTTCTCAAAAAGGAGTTAGATATAGCTCATGAAGTTAAAGGGATCAAAGGGCATGAAGAGAAAGCGGGAACAAGTTACTGAGTTGGATGAACAGCCATGGTCCAATTGAATGGCAGAGCAGACTCGAAGGGCCGAATGGCCTCCTCCTGCTCGCTGTTTGATGTCTCCAAGAGTTGCACTGGTTGTGGCAATGCCTTGATTTTAAAATCCTTGTGATTAGATCTCTCCACAGTTTTACCCTTCCCTATCTCAGTAATCTCCTCTTATCCTCCTCCAAGCTTGCTATTTCGCCAACTCTGACCCGCTGTTCAGTCCAACCAAAGGCATTCGTGTCACCAACTGGATCAGCTCCAAATGCTGGAGACTTCCCTCTCCAGCAGGCAAACTGGTTATTCAAGAGCACATGAATTATTTAAAGATTTTACTGTCAGATACTTGACGGCACAGGTGTGCCTGCAAATTACACCGACTCTGGACAGCGTTCCAAATGTATCACTTCAAATGTTGACATTAAACAAATGCCAGCAGCGACAGGAATTTCTGAGTCAGAGTCATTGCGTCCCTCCAATACCTCTCCAAGTTGAAACTACTCTCTTTAATATACAATGTGTTCAATGTTGTTAAAAATGCATTGTTGGAATGTGAGCATTACTGAGAGCATTAGTGGCTAATTCCCTTAGCAAGTCACAATGAGCTACAGCTTTATAGAGGGTTAATACTGAATACAGCCATTAAGGAATGAGAGCATAAGGAATAGGAGGAGGCGGCCGTTCAGCCCATTGAGCCTGCTCTGTGAGGTGAAAGTGGCTATATGAGGTTGAGTTGCAGGTCAGCCATGGTTAGCAGAACAGACTCAATGCAGAGGATAGCGAGGAATCATCAGCATTACTATGGGGTAGGAGTTACATCTAGGGCCACATTGAGTAACAATGCTTCGGTCAATTGCCTATAGTGTTCAGGGATGTGCAGGTTGGCTGGATGAGCCATGAGGAATGCAGGAACAGGGTGAAAGTCGGGTCTGGGTGCGATAATCTTCGGAAGAGTAGCGAGGACTCAATTGTCTGAATGGCCTGCACCCACCCTGTAGAGATTCTACTCCAAAAGGCCAGATGTGAAGCACCAATCCAGCCGCCTCACTGGTATCAACTTTCAGAGAACACAGCACAGTACAGGCCCTTCTGCCCTCAATGTTGTTCCGACCTTTTATCCTAATTTAAAATCAAACTAATCTACATACCTTTCATTTTACTATCATCCATGTGCCTATCCAAGAGTCACTTAAATGACCCAAATGTATCGACTCTACTCCCATGCTGGCAGAGCATTCCATGAACCCCCCACTCTCTGTATAAATAACCGATCTATAACATCTCCCCTAAACCTTCCTCCAATCACCTTAAAATGATGCCCCCTCATGATAGCCAATTCCGCCCTGGGAAAAAGTCTCTGGCTCTCCACTCTATATATGCCTCTCATTACCTTGTACACCTCTATCAAGTCACCTCTCATCCTTCTTCACTCCAATGAGAAAAGCCCTAGCTCCCTCAACCTTTCTTCATAGGGCAAGCCCTCCAGTCCAGGCAGCATCCTGGGAAATCTCCTCTGTATCCTCTCTAAAGCACCCACATCCTTCCTATAATGAGGCAACCAGAACTGAACATAATATTCCAAGTGTGGTCTAACCAGGGCTCTGCAGAGCTGCAGGGAGAAAGTGAGCAACAGCAGATGCTGGACATCACAGTCAACGAAAACTGATGAAGAGCTTATGCTCGAAACGTCAATTCTCCTGGTCCTCGGATGCTGCCTAACTGGCTGTGCTTTTCCAGCCCCACACTCTTCGACTCTGTACAGCTGCAGCATATCCTCATGGTTCTTAAACTCAATCCCCCTGCTAGTGAAAGCCAACACACCATATGCCTTCTTAACAACCCTATCAACTTACATGGCAACTTTAACGGATCTAGGGACATTGACCCCAAAATCCCTCTGTTCCTCCATACTGCACAGAATCCTCCCTTTAACCCTGTAATCTTCATTCAAATTCGACCTTCCAAAATAAAACACTTCACACTTTTTCAGGTTGAACTCCATCTGCTACTTCTCAGCCCAGTTCTGCATCCTGTCAGTGACCCATTGCAACCTACAACAGCCCTATACAGTATCCATAACTCCACTAACCTTCATGTCATTGACAAACTTACTAACCTATCCTTCCACTTCCTCATCCAAGTTATTTGTGATTTTTATAAAGAGCAGAAGTCCCAGAACAGATCCCTGTGAAACACCACTGGTCACTGAGCTCCAGGCTGAATAGTTTCCATCTACTACCACCCTCTGCCTTCTATGGGCCAGCTAATTCTGTGTCCAGACAGATAGGTTTTCCTGTATCCCATGACTCCTAACTTTCTTAATGAGCTGACCATGGGGAGCTTTATCGAAAGCCTTGCTAAAATCCATATACGCCACATCCACTGCTCTACCTTCATCAATGTGTTTTGTCACAAAGAATTCAGTAAGGCTTGTGAGTGTGACCTGCCCCTCACAAAGCCTGCTGACTATCTCTAATCAAACTATGGTTTTCCAAGTAATCATAAATCCTGTCTCTCAGAATCCTCTCCAATAATTTGCCCATTATAAATGTAACACTGACTGGTCTGTAATTCCCAGGATTATCCCTATTCCCTTTCTTGAATGAGAGAATCATCTGGTACTACTCCAGTGGACAGTGAGGACACAAGGATCATTGCCAAAGGGACATCAATCTCTTCCCTCACATCCTGTACTAACCTTAGGTACATCCCATCTGGCACAGGGGACTTATCGATCCTCAAGTTAATTTCTAAATTTTAGCATATCCTCCTCCTTAACATCAACCTGTTCAAGCATAGGTGCATTAGTCAGGGATAAAGGTGGTGTAATAGGGTAGGGGAATGGATCTGGGTGGGTTACTCTTCGGATGGTCGGTGTGAATGGGCCTAATGGCCTGTTTCCACACTGTAAGGATTCTATCACTGTAAATCAGCCTGTTTCACGCTGTCCTCATAAACTACAAGGTCCCTCTCACTCATGAATACTGAAGCAAAATATTCATTAAGGACCTCCTCTACCTCCGGGCACAATTTCCCTCCACTATCCCTGATTAGCCCTACCCTTACTCTAGCCATTCTATTGTTCCTCCCATATGTGTACAATGCCTTAGGGTTTTCCTTAATCCTACCCTCTAAAGCTTTTTCATGCCCCTTCGAGCTCTCTTAAGTCAATTCTTCAGTTCCTTCCTGGCTACCTTGTAACCTTCTCGGGCTCTGTCTGATCCTTGTTTCCTCAATCTTAAGTAAGCTTCCTTCTTCCTCTTGACTAGATGTCACCTAAGGTTCCTTCACCCTACAATCCATTCTTTGTCTCAGTGGGTGTTGGGTCGTTGAAATAATATTCTGATGCAACTTCATTTGTGGGTGTTGGGATGATTGCTTCTGTAGTTCAATATTTGGTCTGTATGTGTTATTTTCCTGTAGACTCTGGTTTGAAGTTCCCCATTGGCTGTTCACTCTACTGTGACATCTAGGTATGGCAGTTTGTGGCCTCAGTGGGACAAACCTGTCCAGAACATCAGCAAGTGCTTCCTAAACAACCTCCACAACCTGTCATGCATTTCCCTGAGAAAATCTCTTCCCATTCGAGGTGCCCCAGTTCCTGCCTAACAGCATTTTAATTCCCCCTCCCCCAATTAAATTCTTGCCCATACCATCTGCTCCTATCCCTCTCCATGAGTATAGCAATGATCATGGAGTTGTGATCACTATCACCGAACTGAATCTCCCACCGAGAGATCTGACACCTGACCTGGTTCATTGCTAAGCACCAAATTCAATATGGCCTACCCTCTAGTCAGTCTATGTACATATTGAGTCAAGAACGCTTCCTGGACACACCTGACAAAAACTGCTCCATCCAAACTATTTGAACTATGTAGGTTCCAATTAATATTAGGGAAGTTGAAGTCATCCATGAAAACAATCCTGTTACTTCTGCACCTTTCCAAAATCCACCCCTCCCCCCCCGCCCCAATCTGCTCTGCTGTGTCTCTGTTGCTATTGGGGGGCCTATAGAAAACTCCCAATAAAGTGATTGCTCCTTTCTGACTTCCGCCCATACTGAGTCTGTCGACAAACCCTCCTCGACACCCTCCCTTCCTGCAGCTGTGACACTATTCCTGGTTAGCAAAGCCACTCCCCCACCTTTTACCTCCCTTCCTTTTTTTGAAACATCTAAATCCTGGAACATCTAACAACTATTCCTGCCCCTCTGATATCCAAGTCTTCGTAATGGCTAAAACATCTCAGTTCTAAGGACTGATCCATGTTCCAAGTTCATCACCCTTATTCTCATTGTATTATCACCCTTATATTTCTCATTGGTTTTCACTCAGAAAAAGGAGAATTTTGTAGAGGAGAAGACTGAGATACAGGCTATTAGACTTGAAAGGATTGAGGTTAGCAAGGAGGAGATGTTATCAATTCTAGAATGTGTGAAAGTAGACAAGTCCCCTGGGCTGGATGGGATTTTTCTGAGAATTTTGTGGGAAGCTGGAATGAGATGGCCAAGGCTTTGGCCTTGATCTTTGAGTCGTCATTGTCTACAGGTTTAGTACTAAAGGATGAGAGGATTGCAAATGTGCCCTTGTTCAAGAAGGGTAGCAGAGATAACCCAGGTAATTATAGACCAGTGAGCCTTACGTCAGCTATAGGAAAAGTTTTGGAAAGGATTCTGAAGAGATAGGGTTTATAATCATTTAGCAAGCAATAATTTGATTGCAGATAGTCAACATGGATTCATCAAGGGCAGGTCGTGTCTCACAAACCTCATTGAGGTTTTTGAAAAGGTAACCAAGAATGTGGATGAGGGAAGGGCAGTTGACGTGGTATACATGGACTTCAGTAAAGCCTTTGATAAGGTTCCACATGGTAGGCTTTTGGAAAAGATGCAGAGGCATGGGATTGAGGGTGATTTATAAGTTTGGATTAGAAACTGGCTTTCTGAAAGAAGGCAGCGAGTGGTGGTTGATGGAAAATATTCAGCCTGGAGTCCAGTTACTAGTGGTGTGCCACAAGGATCTGTTTTAGGACCACTGCTGTTTGTCATTTTTATAAACGACTTTGATGCAGGCATAGGTGGATGGATTAGTAAGTTTCAGCTGAAACTAAAGTCAGTTGGGTAGTGGACAGTGTGGAAGAATGTTGCAGGTTGCAGGGGAACTTGGATCAACTGCAGAGTGGAGGAAAACAACAACAAACTGCCATTCCTAGATGTCACAGTAGAGTGAACAGGCAATGGGGAACTTCAAACCAGTGTCTACAGGAAAATAAAACATACGGACCAAATATTGAACTACAGAAGCAATCATCGCAACACCCACAAACTAAGCTGCATCAGAACATTATTCCACTGAGCCAGCAGCACAGGAACTACGCAGAGCAGAGGAAAATCACCTATACTGTGTATTCACAAAGAATGGGTACTCAATGAACACACACTCTGCCAATTTCTCAGCAACAAACCCAAACAAGCAGATGGAACACATCCAGAAACCCTCGTCACTCTCCCCTACATCAATGACATCACGGAAATGACTGCCAAACTACTCGGACCCTTTGACATCATGGTAGCCCACAAACCCACCAACACACTAAAACAGCAGCTAATGAACTTGAAAGACCCTATACAGACAACAAGCAAAACTAATGTCATTTACAAAATACTGTGCAAGGACTGTAACAAACACTACATTGGACAAACAGGCAGAAAACTAACCACCAGGATACATGAACATCAACTAGCCACAAAACGACATGACCCTCTCTCACTAGTATCCTTACATACAGATAAGGAGGGACACCACTTCGACTGGGACAACACATCCATCTTTGGCTTTTCCTAACAGAGACACACATGAGAATTCCTAGAAGCATGGCATTCCAACTGGAACTCTATCAATAAACACATTGAGTTAGACCCTATCTACCAACCCTGAGAAAAAAACAGGAAATGACATCACCACAGGAAATGACATCACCAACTCAAAGAAACCCAAACATATAAATAGAAAGAAGGAATCATCAGCAGTGCTTGCCCAGAGGCCCACTGAAGATGTTACCTAGTAGGGTGACAAAATGTCTGGAAATGAACCTTCCAGCTCAGCGAGCAAACCTCCATCCAGAGCTGTGGCAGAGAATTGGCTCCAAAAGGGCAGGACTTGGAAACCGTCTTTCTAGGACAGAAGAGAACGGAAGGAGAAGGAATAGCAGTGTTAAGAAAGAACACTATGATGCTGCAGAGATGGGGGGGGGTAGGGGGTCCGAGAGGGGTCAGGAACAGCATCTGTCTGATTAAAGCTGAAACAGCAGAGATTCTGTGACATTGCTGGGTTCTTTCTTTCCTACAGACCCTCAATAGCAACAATCTAGAGAGATTAATTAGCAAGGAAATTACAGGGAGCTCTCAGAATTAGAGAGCAGTTATAACAGGGCATATTCATTATACAAATATAGACAGTTCAAAGACAACCTCAAAACGCCTATAGACGTCCATTCTGTTAACATTAACATATGAGAAACAGTTGCATGGTAAAGACCAATGTAATGATTCATCCAGCCCAGGGTCAAAATCGTCCAAGAGGAGCCACTTCAAGGGGAGACTGAGAAAGATGGAAAAAAGGGGGCAGTTCACTGCCCATCCCTCACAAAGACTGACAGCTGATTCTGTCACTGAGGGATGCTGTAAGGTGAAGACTGAGCTCACAAGACACCCGTGACTCCAAACCAGCTCTGATGTATTGTTTGTAGTCAGTCCCCCACAAGGAAGCACCATGCTTAACATGAGGGCTGACCAAGAACTAGAGAGACAGGCATGGTCATGGTGTAATGGGGACAGAGAGGAGCAACCTCCAACAACACCACATCTCCAGTCCAATGAGGGAGCAGTCATTGCTGGATCAGGCTCTAGAGGATCCAATGGATCAAACTGGGTAACATTGAAGGTTCAGTCTCCTGTTGTGAAGTGAATATGTGTCAATCTCTCACAATGTTAAGCACCAATTGCAACTCCTCAGAGACTGAAGCAGTTCATGTCCAAACGTAACAAGATCTGAACAATATCCAGGCTGGAGCTGACTAGAGAAAAGTTACATTCATGCCATACTAATGCCAGGCAATGACCACCTTCAACAAGAGACAATCTAACCTCACTCATGCCTCAAAATTCAATGGCATCACCATCATTGAATCCCCTGACATTTTTCACTGGGTGTAAGTATCAATTGCTAGGGGGGGGACACAGGTTTAAGGTAAAACAGGTTAAGTTTAAAGGTGATGTGAGAGGCAGGTTTTTTTTAAACACAGGGATGGTAAGTGCCAGAGGTGGTGGTGGAGGAGGTAGATAAACAGCAATGTAGAAGAGGCACCTTGAAAGATTCAAGAATAGATAGCAAATCGGGGGATATGGACTGCGTAGAGGGAAAGGAATTTTCATTTCAATAAAATATCATGGCTTGGTGGGCCGAAGGGCCTGTTCCTGTGCTGTACTGCCTTCATTGTTCAGTTCCGAGAGCATTCAGAATGGAGTTAATCCGCGCTCTCACACTGTCTCAGGATTGGATTGGAATTGGAATTGCAGGATTGGAATACAGCAACACAGCAACATCGAACACAGGAGCAGGAGTAAGCCATTCAGCCCTTCGAGCCTGTTCTAGCATTCACTTTACACAGAGGGTGGTGCGTGAATAGAATGAGCTGCCTGAGGAAGTGGTGGAAGCTGGTACAATTACAACATTATAAAGGCATCTGGAGGGGTATATGAATAAGAAAGGCTTAGAGGGATATGGGCAAAGTGCTGGCAAATGGGACTAGATTAGGTTAGGATATCTGGTTGGCATGGATGAGTTGGACTGAAGGGTCTGTTTCTGTGCTGTACATTGCCATGACTCCATGATCATGGCTGAAACATAATATGTCAACACTACTCCAATAGAGAAGATGGAAAGTTTACGTTCTTCCTTGTTTCAAGGGAAATGGAGTTTGGGAATGGCAATGGCATCTCAGAATTCTCTGACACTGTGGAAACTGGGCTGGATGGACTGTCGAGGGAGAGGCACCTTGATACCTGTGAGTAGGAGAAAGTGAGGACTGCAGATTCTGGAGATCAGAATCGAAATGTGTGGTGCTGGAAAAGCACAGCAAGTCAGGCAGCACCCAAGCAGCAGGACAGTCGATATTTCAGACATAAGCCCTTAGTCACAAAGTTGAGAGATTCAAGGCTGTAGGTGTGATCTGGTAAATGCTGCCTCAACAGGCAGCTGGAGCAGATTCAACAGAGAAATCAAATAAATACTCGGGACCAAAGAAATCTCTCAGGGTTGTTGGCAAAGTGTGAGGGAGTGGGACTAACTGGCCGGATCGAGGATGGACGCAATGGCTCCTGATGATGTTCTATTAACAATGTGCAGAGTGCTGGGAATCAGAGAAGGCATGGAGTTTGTTTACAGTTCCATCATCTGACTGACCACTTCAGAAATTCCTAACCCTGTGCACACATGACAAATATTACGTGTTACGCAACTTCAAAAAAAAAATGCTCAACAAATGTTTCTTTTTCACCCATGGGATGTGGGTGTGTTCACTGGGAAGGCCTACATTTGTTGCCTGCCCCGGACTCCTTGAATTGAGAGGTTTGCTTGGCCAGACGCAGTTAAGAATGAACCACAAAGCTGACAACTTATAAACCAGACACCATAAAGACTAGGCTTTTCACGACAACTGATGCCAGTTTCATTCTTACTGTTATCCAAAGCACTTCCTCATTTTATGAATTGAGTTTAAATCTCACCAGCCGCTTGGGTGGGATTTGTACCTCCTCCCCAGAACATTCACAGCATCCTCCAACACAGAAACTAAAATGGTTTTCCTTCAATTGGTTTTTAGCACCAGATTCTGCGACAGTGTCATCGTGAAAGTTCATTCCCCAACTATAGGGATATATATGCTGGAGCTGCAGTTAACGCCCAGTGAAAACCTGAGTCACAATGAGTCATCAACTTTGGCTCTGTTTGAGTGGATGGAGCAGCAAAGATAAAAGTCCTAAAACTGAGGCCTGATACAGAGATTTGAGAACATAATCTCAGCTACAAATGTTAGTGCTGACCGAGTGCCGCACAGTCGGAGGGTCAGTACTGACGGTTGAGTGCCAAACTGTTGGAGGGCTAGTAATGAGGGCGTGCCGCACTGTCAAGAGGGTCAGTCCTGAGGGAGTGCCGCACTGTCAGAGGGTCAGTGTTGAGGGAATGCCGCACTGTCGGAGGGTCAGTGTTGAGGGAATGCCGCACTATTGGAGGGTCAGCACTAAGGGTGCACCACGCTGTCAGAGGGTCAGTACTGAGGGAGTGCCACACTGGCAGAGGGTCAATACTGAGGGTGGAGTGCCAAACTATCAGAGGGCCAGTAGAGAGGGCGTGCCGCATTGTCAGAGTTTGTGAACTGCTGGGGGCCATCCCAAGGTTGGCACTACACCACGTTAATTTGGAAATTGTCTTGGAGGTAATTGGTGTTGTAGTCAAGTGGGTGTTGGTGGGAACGGAGAAACTATCAATTAAACAGGCCCCAAGAGTGTTAATCTGTACAAATTTACTCCACTCATGCCCTCAACTCCTCACTTTGTGACATCCCTATCCTCCACTGTTAGCGCACACACCTCCCTCGGAACAGGACCTGCATGTGTCAGCACTAAACAGGTTCCATAATTGTCACTCCTTTAGGACCAGGAACTGGAGGGATGCCATTCAGTCACTTGAGCCTGTCCTGCCATTAAGATTATGGTTTGTCTGTATGTTAACCCCCAACGACCCAGTCTGGTTGGGGAACGAAGCATTCTCACCTCCTTGCCTAACAAAGGGGCAGCACGGTGGCTCAGTGGTAAGCACTGTTGCCTCATAGCACCAGGGACCAGAGTTCGACTCCAACCTCGGGTGACTGTCTGTGTGGAGTTTGTACATTCTCCCTGTGTCTGCGAGGGCTTCCTCCGAGTGCTCCAGTTTCCTCCTACAGTCCAAAGGTCAGGTGAATTGGCCATGCTAAATTGCCCCATAGTGTTCAGGGATGTATGGGTTAGGTGCATGAGTCAGGGGTAAAAGTAGAGTAGCAAGGGAATGGGTCTGGGTGGGTTACTCTTCAGAGGGTCAGTGTGGACCTGTTGGGCCAAATGGCCAGTTTCCCCACTGTAGGGAGTCTACAAATGAAGAGAAATATGGATTTGCTCTGGACAAAGACACTTCCCAATATCCCATCCAATAGATGCTGCCAGGTTTGCTGAGTTTTTTTCCAGCAATTTCTGATTTTGTTTCTGATTTCCAGCATCTGCAGTTCTTTCATTTTTTAAAATTCAATCAAAGCTGATTGTGGGATCTTGCTCTACACAAATTGGCATCTGCATTTCCTAAGTTACAGCTGGAACTATCCATCAAAAGTATTTAATTAACTGTAAGGAATATTCTGATATCAGCAGGTAATGAAAGGGGCTGTAAGAAGTCAGGCTGATAAGTCACTTTCAGGGTTAACGATGAGCTCAGATCCACAGTCAAGCAGAATCTATCAGACAGTTAGTTTGACGTCTGTCATGGGAAAGGAATAAGAAGCAATCGTAATGGAAGTTACGCCTGAGAACTTAGAACACCTCAAGGCTTTGTTCAACAGAAATTACATTGACCCAAATTACTGGTGTTGTTTGAAGGGTTATCTTTATTTATTTGTGGCATGTGGGTGTCACTGGCTGGGCCCAGCATTTATTGCCTGTCCCTAGTTGCCCCTTGAGAAGGTGGGGGTGAGCTGCCTTCTTGAACCGCTGCAGTCCATGTGCTGTGGGTAGACCCACAATGCCCTTAGGGAGGGAATTCCAGGATTCTGACCCAGCGACACTGAAGGAACAGCGATATATTTCCAAGTCAGGATGGTGAGGGGCTGAGGGGGGGACTTGAGGGAAGGGAATCTTGTGGACAGACTGTACTTGAATGTTCGGAGAACACTTGATATTGTGCTACATCTGAGGTACTTGGAAAAAATAAAACATCATAGTGTAGGGGTGTCATACAGACATGGATAGATGATTAACTGTCAACACAGTGAGCATAAAAGGGTCTTTATCTGATTGGCAGAATGTGACGAGGGGTGTCCCACAGATGTCTGTGCTGTAGCCTCAACCTTTGACAGTTTACTTCATTCACTTGGGTAAGAGGAGCAAAGGCAAGAGGAGCTCACTTCGCAGAAGACAGGACAGGTTGTGAAAAAGACCTAAGGAAGTTGCAGATGGGTTTCATAGAGTCAGTGACTGGGCGGAAATCTGGCAGATCGAGAAAAACGTGGGAAAATGTGAACTTGTTCACTTTGGCGGGATAAATAACTGCAGAATTCCAAGGTACAGAGGATCTAATTGTTCTAGCACAGGAGTCATGAAAAGTTAGTATAAAAGGTTCAGCAAATGGTCAGGAAGGCTAATGGGATGCTAGCTATTATGAAAGCAATTGAACTGAAAAGTAACGATTTTATGGTTCAGTTACACACGGCATGCTGAGCCAACATTGTGAATACAGAAAATAACAAATGCTGGAGATCACAGCGGGTCAGACAGCACACTAATGTTTGGAGTCTGCAAAATGTTCGCTTGCTCTCTGACCTGCAGTGATCTTCAACATTAGTTATATCCTGTATAGAGGAGAAAGTGAGGACTGCAGATGCTGGAGATCAGAGCTGAAAATGCGTTGCTGGAAAAGCGCAGCAGGTCAGGCAGCATCCAAGGAGCAAGAGAATCGACGTTTTGGGCATGAGCCCTTCTTCAGGAATGAGGAAAGTGTGCCAAGCAGGCTTAGATAAAAGGTAGGGAGGAGGGACTTGGGGGAGGGGCGTTGGAAATGCGATAGGTGGAAGGAGGTTAAGGTGAGGGTGATAGGTCGGAGTGGGGTGGGGGCGGAGAGGTCAGGAAGAAGATTGCAGGTTAGGAAGGTGGTGCTGAGTTTGAGGGTTGGGGCTGAGACAAGGTGGGGGGAGGGGAAATGAGGAAGCTGGAGAAATCTGTATTCATCCCTTGTTGTTGGAGGGTTCCTAGGCGGAAGATGAGGCGCTCTTCCTCCAGTCGTCGTGTTGCTATGGTCTGGCGATGGAGGAGTCCAAGGACCTGCATGTCCTTGGTGGAGTGGGAGGGGGAGTTGAAGTATTGAGCCATGGGGCGGTTGGACCGGGTGTCCCAGAGGTGTTCTCTGAAACGTTCCGCAAGTAGGCAGCCTGTCTCCCCAATATAGAGGAGGCCTCCTCTCTACCTTTTATCTTAGTCCGCTTGGCACACTTTCCTCATTCCTGAAGAAGGGCTCATGCCCGAAACATCGATTCTCCTGCTCCTTGATGCTGCCTGACCTGCTGCACTTTTCCAGCAACACATTTTCAGCTCTATATCCTGTACAGAGTCCAGCATCTGCAGTAATTTGCTCCTACATTGTGAATACTATGTACAGTTTGGTTACCTTACTTATTAAAGAATGTGAAAACATTAGAGGTAGTTCAGAGGAGGTTGACTGATTGAGGGAGTGCTGCACTGTCAGAGGGACTGGCTTTCAAACGAGAGAGTAAAGCAAGACTCTATCTGCCCTCTCTGGAGGATAGAGGAGATCCCAAGCCCACTATTTTGAAGAGGAGCAGGGGAGTGGTTACTGTTCTAACCAATGATTGCCCTTCATTCAACATCACAAACAGAAATCGCACTACAGGGAGTGGAGTGCATTATTTCCCCCTCCAACTCTATTTGATTTAGTCCCTGACCTCCCCTTCACTGTTTGATCACACAGCATTGCCTTTTGCAAAGGGCACTGCTTGTCACTGGCCACTTGCGTGTTTTCCTTTCTTACTGGTGGTGGAAATTGAATAAAGATTCGTGCACCTTGTGTCTCTCACTGTGTCTCACACCTGCACACACACACCATGGGTGCTGGGGAAAAAATAAGCAAAAAAAAACAAACAGAAATCATAGAATCCCTACAGTGTGGAAGCGGGCCATTTGGCCCTTCCAATCCTTTGGACAGCATCCCGTCCCCCATTCTATCCTTAACCTCATATTTTCCAGAGCTAATCCATTTAACCTGCACATCATGTGGACTGCAGGAGGAAACTGGAGCACCCAGAGGAAACCCATACAGACACAGGGAGAATGTGCAAACTCCACTCAGACAGTCACCTGAGGGTGGAATCAAACCCCCTTCCCGTAACCCTGCATTTCCCAGGGCTAACCCACTAGCCTGCATACTACAGACAATTTCCCACGGCCAATCTACCCTAACCTGCACATCCCTAAACACTACATTCTAGATTAGAGTGGTGCTGGAAAAGCACAGCAGTTCAGGCAGCATCCGAAGAGCAGGAAAATCAATGTTTCGGGCAAAAGCCCTTCATCCCTAAACACTACAGACAATTTCCCATGGCCAATCCACCCTAACCTACACATACCGTCATAGAGATGTACAGCATGGAAACACACCCTTCGGTCCAACCCGTCCATGCCGACTTGATATTCCGACCCAATCTAGTCCCACCTAACAGCACCCGGCCCATATCCCTCCAAACCCTTCCTATTCATATACCCATCCAAATGCCTCTTAAACGCTGCAATTGTACCAGCCTCCACCACTTCCTTCGGCAGCTCATTCCATACATGTACCACCCTGTGTGAAAAAGTTGCCCCATAGGTCTCTTTTATATCTTTCCCCTTTCACCCTAAACCTATGCCCTCTAGTTCTGGACTCCCCGACCCCAGGGAAAAGACTTTGCCTATTTATCCTATCCATGCCCCTCAAAATTTTGTAAACCTCTATAAGGTCACCCCTCAGCCTCTGATGCTCCAGGGAAAACAGCCCCAGCCTGTTCAGCTATAGCCCAAACCCTCCAACCCTGGCAACATCCTTGTAAATCTTTTCTGAACCCTTTCAAGTTTCACAACATCTTTCCAATAGGAAGGAGACCAGAATTGCACGCAATATTCCAACAGTGGCCTAACCAATGTCCTGTACAGCCGCAACATGACCTCCCAACTCCTGTACTCAATACTCTGACCAATAGAGGAAAGCATACCAAATGCCTTCTTCACTATCTTATCTATCTGCAACTACACTTTCAAGGAGCTATGAACCTGTACTCTAAGGTCTCTTTGTTCTGCTAAGGTCCTGCTAAGATTTGCTTTCCCAAAATGCAGCACCTCGCATTTATCTGAATTAAACTCCATCTGACATCTTTGGACTGTGGGAAGAAATCCACGCAGACACGGGGAGACTGTGCAAACCCCAGACAGTCACCTGAGACTGGAATCAAACCTGGGTCCCTGGTGCCGTAAAGCAGCAGTACTAATCACAGAGCCACTGTGCCACCCAATGACCAGACAGCAATGATTACTGCCAGGCCTGCTGTGCTTCCCCAGTAATTTCTGCTGTTGTTTGACTCAGAAATCTTGTATTCACAGATGTTTTATTTTACGTTTGCAAACTTGGTCACGTCCGAATGAGCTGCCATATTTTCCAATTCACAGCACTTAAAAAAGTACTTTGTTTTGTTTGTTGTGAAGTACTTCAAAGTTTCCTGTGGCTGTGAAAAAGAAGACACCGGAGAAATGCAACGCTCTTTAAAGTTCGGGAGGTTCAAACTGAAACATTGCACAAGACTGACCAGCAAGAATCACAGTCGATCTCAATCGCAGACAAGGCCACCCCAAGCTGCTCAGGCAATGGACTGACTAAAGGCAATCATGTTCTGGATTAGTGGTGCTGGAAGAGCACAGCAGTTCAGGCAGCATCCAAGTAGTAATCATGGTTAGGTTGGACACATATTCACCATTACATCGAAAGAGTGACTGTAGACAATGCAGGGGGAGGATTGGAAAGACAAGGGGAAATGGAGGAGGAGGGAGGGTAGAGAGGGTGGAAAAGGGGGAAGGCAAGGGATAGAGCGAGGGAAGGAGAGGAGTGGGGGGTTGGAGTAGGAGAGGGAAGGTGAGGGGTAAACAGGGTAGGTGATGGATGAGGTAGTGTGGAATTTGGGGGGGGTGAAGAGTAGTGGGAGGGTGAGGTTTAGTGGTGAGGGTGGAATGGGGGGTGAGGACTAGGGGAGGTGGGGACCTGGAGATCGAAGGAAGGATGGGGAGGGTGTGGGGAGGATGGGGAGGGTGTGGGGAGGGTGTGGGGGGTGTGGGGAGGGTGGGGATCAGTGGGGAGGATGGGGATCAGTGGGGAGGATGGGGAGGATGGGGATCGGTGGGGAGGATGGGGATCAGTGGGGAGAGTGGGGAGGATGGGGATCAGTGGGGAGAGTGGGGAGGATGGGGATCGGTGGGGAGGATGGGGATCAGTGGGGAGAGTGGGGAGGATGGGGATCAGTGGGGAGAGTGGGGAGGATGGGGATCGGTGGGGAGGATGGGGATCGGTGGGGAGGATGGGGATCAGTGGGGAGGATGGGGAGGATGGGGATCAGTGGGGAGAGTGGGGAGGATGGGGATCGGTGGGGAGGATGGGGATCAGTGGGGAGGATGGGGAGGATGGGGATCAGTGGGGAGAGTGGGGAGGATGGGGATCGGTGGGGAGGATGGGGATCGGTGGGGAGGATGGCGATCAGTGGGGAGGACGGGGATCAGTGGGGAGGGTGGGGATGGGGGGGGGTAGGGCAGTAGGGAGTGTGGGAGGTCAGGGTCTGGGGAAAGGTGGGCCAGCGGGCTGGCCAGGATGAGAAACCCCGAGAGGCCGAGAGCAGCCGCGGGTTGGCCAGGGGACGATGGGGAGCTGCTCCTCCCACAAGCTTGTCCTGCTGGGGATTCGAAAAATGTCAGGGGGATGGTTGAGTTCCTTTTCTCTGGAACCTTGCAGTCGGGAATCGTGGGTCTCTTTTCGATTGCCAACTGTTCCTTCCTCTTCTAATAAATCTCCCGAGGATCTGGTCGGGTTTGAGGGCTGCTCCCCTCCCCACCCACTCCCCAAACAGCGAAACAAGAACTTGCCTAAAAGTTGAGCAGGAGTTTGGAGGAAAGTTTGAAACTCACCGGGATCGCTGCTGTGTGCTCCGGGCTGGAGGCTCTCAGTCGCCCTGCCCCGAGCAGGCTGGGTCCCTCCCTGGGTCTGTGTCTGTCTCTCTCTCTCTCTCTCTGTCTGTCTGTCTGTCTGGGTGGGTGGGGAGAGCGGCCGGCGGGCCCCCTCTGCCGGAGACACGGCGCTCGAACCAAGCAACAGCTCAAGACGGGACATTCGGCCCGCACAGCCTGTACTAGCTCTGTGGGTACGGCAGTCGGACTGATCCCAACCCCTCTGCTCTTTGACGTTGCAAATGGAGATCATTCGGCCCATCGTGTCTGCACTGGTTCCTGAAAGAGATACCCAGCTTGCCCCACTCTCCAGCCCCCCTCATCACTTTCAAGTATATCTCCAGCTCTCTTTGGAAGCCTCCTGTGGAATCAGTCTCCCAGGCAGCGCACTCTGAGTAAAGGAGTTTCTCTCCCTCTCACTCCCAATTTTCTTATAGAGCACAGAAACAGACCCTTCAGTTCAACCAGTCCCTGCAGAACATAATTCCAAACTAAACTAGTCCCACCTGTCTGCTCCTGGCCCATACCCATCAACCCATCCTATTCATGAATTTAACAAAGTGTCTTTTAAACCTTGTAATTGTATTCACCATTTCCTCAGCAAGTTCATTCCACACGCAAGCCATCCTCTGTGTAAAAAAAGTACCTCATGCTTTTTAAAATCTCTCTCCTCTCACCTTGAAAATACTCCCCCTAGTCTTGAAATCCCCTTTCCCAGGGAAAAGACACCTACTATTAATCCTATCCATACCCCTCATAATTTTATATACTTCTATAAGGTCACCTCTCAACCTCCTACACTCCAGTGAAAAAGGTCCCAGCCAATTCCACCTCTCTTTATAACTCAAATCTTCCATACCCGGCAATATCCTGGTGAATCTCTTCTGAAACCTCTCCAGCTTGATAATATCCTTCCTATAACTGGCTGACCGGAACTGGACACAGTATTCCAGAAGAGTGGCACAGTTAGCAGCACCAGGGACCAGGGTTCGATTCCCGCCTCGGGTGACTGTCTGTGTGGAGTTTGCACATTCTCCCTGTGTCTGTGCGGGTTTCCTCCGGGTGCTCTGGTTTCCTCCCACAATCCAATGATGTGCAGGTCAGGGTGAAGTGGCCATGCTAAATTGCCCATAGTGTTCAGGGATGGATAAGTTAGGTGCATTAGTCAGGGGTAAATATAGGGTAGGGGAATGGGAATGGATGGGTTACTCCTCGGAAGGTTGGTGTGGACTTGTTGGGCTTGTTTCCACACTGTCGGGGTTCTAATCCTAAAGAGGTCCCATCAATGTCCTGTACAACCTTGACATGACTACCCAACTCGTATACCACTCCTGATGAAAGGCTTTTGCCTGAAATGTCAATTTTCCTGCTCCTCAGATACTGCCTGACCTGCTGTGCTTTTCCAGCACCACTCTCCTCTTGACTCTGATCTCTAGCATCCGCAGTCCTCACTTCCACCTACCCAACTCCTATACCGAGTCAAAACGTGTCACGCTGGAAAAGCACAGCCAGTCAGTCAGCATCTGAGGAGCAGGAGAGTCGATGTTTCGAACGTAAGCTTTTCTCCTCCCCACCTCCTATACGCAAACGTCTGAGCAATGAAGGCAAGCATGGCAAATGCCATCTTAACCACCCTGTCTAGATGTGATGCAAACTTCAAAGAATTATGTATCTATACCCCGAGGTCCCTCTGTTCTACAACTCTACCCAAGGTCCTACCATCAACTGTATAAGCCCTACCCTTGCTTGTTGTACCAAAATGCAATACCTCACATTTATCCAGATTGAACTCCATCTGCCATTTTTCAGCCCATTGACCCATTTGATCAGGATTCCTTTGTAATCTTAAAAAAAACCTTCTTCACTGTCTACTATACCACCCAATTTGGTGTCATCTGCAAACTTACTAACCACGCCTTCTATATTCTCATCCAAATCATTTATTTAAATAACAAACAAGAGGACGCAGGTGGGACCCCCAGTTACTGATGTACCAACTAGTGGAAACAGAGTATCATTTTGCTTGCTATTAAAGTCGAACATTAAAGTGTAAGGTCTTGTAATAAACACATAACACACATCCTCAAGTCATATACATCCAAAAGGTAAAGACACCATATTCCTAGCAGACCGAAGGATGCTCTCTCATTAAATCGAGAGAGAGGTGACTGGGAATCACCATGTCTCAGGCAAGGGGAGTGCTTGAGAAGGAGAGTCCTTCACCAGTAAATTGAGCTGGTGGAGCAATTGAACCCATGCTGTTAACATCACTCCACATCACAAACCAGCTAACTGAGCTGGCCACCTCCCTTATTGAAACAACAGCTTGATTTTGGATGATTTGGAGGTGCTGGGGTGTACAAAGTTAAAAATCACACAACACCAGGTTATAGTCCAACAGGTTTAATTGGAAGCACGAGCTTTCAGAGCACTGCTCCTTCAATCAGGTGGTTGTGGAGTAAAAGATCATAAGACACAGAATTTATAGCAAAAGTTTTCAGTGTGATGCAACTGAAATTATATATTGAAAAAGACCTGGATTATTTGTTCAGTCTCTCAACTTTTAGAATGACCATGTTGGTTTCAGTTCTTTAAATGTAAGTCCCAGAACCTTTTTGAAAGTTACAATCTCAAGTGAACTTTAACAGTGGTGCCAAGTCGGCCCGGATAATGTATTGAAAATGCGAGGCACCCTGTGTGAGGCTGCCTGTGCCCCAATGTTCAGTCTGATTGTTTCTAAAAAAGGAACTTACAGAATCTTACATGGATTCATGCAGATTTTGACCAAAACAAAGTGTAACTCTGCAAGTACAAATTCACCCCACAAATTTATATATGTGGGTGTGTATGTGTATGTTTGTGAGTGTTAAGGCGTATAAGTCTGTGAGAGGGTGCGTACGTGTGAGTGTAAGACAATTCGCTCTCATATTGTCAATATTATTAGATTAGATTACTTACAGTGTGGAAACAGGCCCTTCAGACCAACAAGTCCACACCGACCCACCAAAGCACAACCCACCCAGACCCATTCCCCTACATCTAACACTACGGGCAATTTAACATGGCCAGTTCACCTAACCTGCATATTTTTGGACTGTGGGAGGAAACCAGAGCATCTGGAGGAAACCCACGCAGACACAGGGAGAATGTGCAAACTCCACACAGTCAGTCGCCTGAGGCAGGAAGTGAACCCAGGTCTCTGGCGCTGTGAGGCAGCAGTACTAACCACTGTGCCACCGTGCCACCCATTAGCTCACCCATATACTCACACATATACACACACACACATACACACACACTCTCACAGAAACTCATACCCCCCTCCCCACTACACACACACATTAAAGTGTTTGTGGGGTGAATTTGTACTTGCAGAGTTACATTTCATTTTGCTCAAAAACTGCATGAATCCATGTAAGATTCTGTAAATCCCTTTTTTAGAAATAGAATCAGTCTGAACATTGGGGCACAACCAGCCTCACACAGGGCACCTCACACCTTCAATGCATTATCTGGGCTGACGTGGCACCTATTGTTAAAGTTCACTTGAGAATGTAACTTTCAAAAATGTTCTGGGACTCGCATATGGAAGAACTGAAACCAACATGGTCATTCTAAAAGGTGAGAGACTTAACAAACAATCCAGGTCTTTTTCAATATATAATTTCAATTGCATCACACTAAACGTTTGCAATAAATAGTGTCTTATGATCTTATACTCCACAACCACCTGATGAAGGAGCAGTGCTCCGAATGCTACTGCTTCCAAATAAACTTGTTGGACTATACCCTGGTGTTGTGTGATTTTTAACTTTGATGTTGGATGGTGAGTTGATGATTGACTGGGTGATAAGAGGCGTTATTGGACAGATTGTGATCAGCCTCCATGAGATAGTGGTCAGTCTGGCAGCCAACAGCACCAGGTAGAGAATCTGGTTTCTAGCATCTGCAGTCATTGTTTTTACCTTGAGAACAGGTCCCAGTAAACAGCAGTGTCAGACTCCCACGAGTCTGACAACATTGTCTGACTTCTTTGGAAGAACTTAAGGACAAGGATACAATTTAAAACCATATTTCAAAATTCATACCTCCTGGCCTTTACCCTGCATTACCACAGTGATTACATTTCAATGCACGTTGAGGCATCTGGTAGTTCAATAAAATGCAACACAAAATCTCTCTTTTATTTTTCAGACTCATATTTAATTTGAATTGTTCACTTTAAATTGTTAGTCGTGCTCAGGATATACTGAAGAGGGAGGCTAACCAGCTAAATGGGCAGCACGGTGGCACAGTGGTTAGCACTGCTGCCTCACAGTGCCAGAGACCTGGGTTCAATTCCTGCCTCAGGCGACTGACTGTGTGGAGTTTGCACAATCTCTCTGTGTGGGTTTCCTCTGGGTGCTCTGGTTTTCTCCCACAGTTCAAAAATGTGCAGGTTAGGTGAACTGGCCATGCTAAATTGCCCGGAGTGTTAGATGTAGGGGAATGGGTCTGGGTGGGTTGCGCTTTGGTGGGTTGGTGTGGACTTGTTGTGAGGCCTTGGGGTTTTTTTGTTAAAATAGGAGCAATAAAAGCAGCATGAAGGGGTGGGGTCAAACTCCCACAGAACCAAGATTTTAGTCTAACATTCAGTAGCTGTCGGTAGCTGCAATTCGTCTCTCCCTGCTACAGCAAGACACTTGAGTTATCTCTCAATGAGTTTTCTCTTGATGTTTTTTCCTCCTGGACCAAAGAATTTTGTGTAAGACAATCTTTTTTATTGAATTTGCCTTTGCTAAGGGTGTGTTTGGGGGAATGTTACTACATTGGAACAATTGCTGTTTAGTAGTTAAATAATCTATTGTTCTGTTAAGTTTTATAATAGAGTTGTTATTCCAATTCTTTTTTTTCTTTGTCTGTACTTTAACTATAGTGATAGAGTCATGCAGCAGAGAAACAGACCCTTCAGTCCAACCAGTCCATGCTAAACATAATCCCAAACTAAACGAGTCTCACTTGCTGGCTCCTGCCCCATATCCCTCCAAACCTTTCCTATTCATGTCCTTATCTAAGTGTCTTTTAACTGTTGTAACAGGGTCTGCATCCACTATTTCTTCAGGAAGTTTATTCCAAAAGTGAACCATACTCTGTGTAAAATAATTTCCCTTCATGTCTTTTTAAATCTCCCTCCTGTCATCTTAAAAATATGTCCACTAGTTTTGAAATCCCTCATCCTGGAGAAAAAAAAAGGCCTGCCAAAAACCCTATCTATGCCACTCATGATTTTACAAACCTCTATAAATTCACCTCTCACCATCCTACACTCCAGTGAGAAATGTTCCATCCTAACTTGGGGTTGTTTTCATTGGAGAAAAGAAGGTTTAGGGGTGATTTGATAGAGGTGTACAAGATGATTAGGGGGTTAGATAGGGTTGACAGTGAGAACCTTTTTCCACGTATGGAGTCAGCTATTACAAGGGGGCATAGCTTTAAATTAAGAGGGGGTAGATATAGGACTGATGTTAGGGGTAGGTTCTTCACTCAGCGAGTCGTAAGTTCATGGAATGCCCTGCCAGTAGCAGTAGTGGACTCTCCCTCTTTATGGGTATTTAAGCGGGCATTGGATAGGTATATGGAGGATAGTGGGTTAGTGTAGGTTAGGTGGGCTTTGATCGGCGCAACATCGAGGGCTGAAGGGCCTGTACTGCGCTGTATTCTTCTATGTTCTATGTTCTATGTTCTATCTCAGCCCCAGGTGTTTGGGGTGACTCAGTGGCTTAGTGGTTAGCAGTGCTGCTTCACGGCAGAAGGGACCTGACCTCAGATGACTGTCTGTGTGGACATGATTTGGAGATGCCAGTGTTGGACTGGAGCATACGAAGTTAAACATCACACAACTCACGGCTATGGTCCAACAGGTTTAATTGGAAGCACTGGCTTTCGGAGCGCCGCTCCTTCATCAGGTGGTTGTGGGGGACACAATTGTAAGACACAGAATTTAGAGCAAAAGTTTTCAGTCTGATGTAACTGAAGTTATATATTGAAAAATACCTTGATTGTTAAGTCTTTCATCTGTTAGGATGACCATGATAGTTTCACTTCTTTCATATGTAAATCACAAAACCTTTTTTTTAACAGATAACCTGAGAATATAACTTTTATGAGACTAGAACCAAAGTTGCCCTTAATCTGTAAAAGTTCCTTCTCAGTCTAGATGAGGTCCTAGACAAACTTTGAACACGGAACATTGCAGCACAGTACAGGCCCTTTGGCCCTTGGTGTCACATTAACCTGTGAAACTAATCTGAAGCCAATTTAACCTACACTATTCAATTTTCATCCAATGCCCATTTGAATGCCCTGAAAGTTGGGGAGTCTACTACTGTTGCAGGCAGGCCATTCCACACCCCTAACTACTCTCTGAGTAAAGAATCTACCTCTGACATCTGTCCTATATCTATCACCCCTCAATTTAAAGTTGCGTCCTCTCGTCCTAACCATCACCATCTGAGGAAAAAGGCTTTCACTGTCCAGCCTACCTAACTCTCTAATTATCTTAAATGTCTAAATTAAGTCACCTCTCAACCTTCTTCTCTCCAATGAAAACAGCCTCAAGTCCCTCAGCCTTTCCTTGTAAAACCTTCCCTCCATACGAGGGCAACATCCTAGTAAATCTCCTCTGAACCCTTTTCAAAGCTTCCCATTCTTCCTATAATGCGGTGACCAAAGATGTACGGAATACTCCAAGCACGGCCGCACCAGAGTTTTGTACAACAGTAGCATGACCTCATGGTTCTGAAACTCAATCCCTTTACCAATAAAAGCAAACACACTGTATGCCTTCTTAACAACCCTATCAATCTGGGTGGCAACTTTCAGGGATATATGTAGATGGACACCGAGATCCCTCTGTTCATCTACACTAAGAAAAATCTTACCATTAACTGAGTACTATGCATTCCTGTTACTCCTTGCAACGTGAATCACCTCACACTTTTCCACATTAAACTCCATTTGCCACCTCTCAGCCCAGCTCTGCAGCTTATCTATGTCCCTCTGTAATCTGCAACATCCTTCAGCACTACCACAACTCCACCGACCTTAGTGTCATCTGCAAATTGACTAACCCATCCTTCTACACCCTCATCCAGGTCATTTATAAAACAACAAACAGCAGTAACCCCAAAACAGATCCTTGTGGTACACCACTAGTACCTGAACTCCAGGATGAATATTTCCCATCAATCACCTCCCTCTGTCTTCTTTCAGCTAACCAATTTCTGATCCAAACCGCTAGGTCACCCTCAATCCCATGCCTCCGTATTTTGTGCAAAAGCCTACTGTGGGGAACTATATCAACTGCTTTACTGAACTCCATATACATCACATCAACCACTTCCCCTCATCCACCTGTTTGGTCACTTTCTCTAAGAACTCAGTACCGTTTGTGAGGTACAACCTACGCTTCACAAAACCATGTTGACTATCCCTAACCAACTTATTCCTTTCAAGATGATTATAAATCCTATCCCTTATAACCTTTTCCAACATTTTACCCACAACCAAAGTCAGGCTCACAGGTCTATAATTTCCAGGGTTGTCTCTACTCCCCTTCTTGAACAAGGGAACAACATTTGCTATCCTCCAGTCTTCCTGTACACTATTCCTGTAGACAATGATGACATAAAGATCAAAGCCAAAGGCACAGAAATCTCCTCCCTGGCTTCCCAGAGAATCCTAGGATAAATCCCATCTGGCCCAGGGGACTTAACTATTTTTACACTTTCCAGGATTGCTAACACCTCCTCCTTGTGAACCTTAATCCCATCTATCCAGTAGCCTGTATCTCAGTATTCTCCACTACCCCTTTTTCCAGTGTAAATACTGATGAAAAATATTCATTTAGTGCCTCCCCATCTCCTCTGACTTCATGCACAACTTCCCACTACTGTCCTTGATTGGCCCTAATCTGTAGGAGAAAGTGAGGACTACAGATGCTGGAGACCAGAGTTGAAAAGTGTGGTGCTGGAAAAGCGTAGCAGGCCAGGCAGCATCCGAGGAGCAGGAGAATCAACGTTTTGGGCATTCCTGAAGAAGGGCTTATGCCCGAAACATCAATTCTACTGCTCCTCGGATGCTGCCTGGCCTGCTGCGCTTTTCCTGGCCCTAATCTATAGTCATTCTTTTATTCCTGATATACCGATAGAAAGCCTTAGGGTTTTCCTTGACCCTATCCACCAATGACTTCTCATATCCTCTCCTGGCTCTTCTTAGCTCTCTCTTTAGGTCTTTAGTAAACCACAGCTCCCGCACTTGACCACTTCCTCCCTGCCTGAAAAGTACATATTTATCAAGGACACGCAGTAGCGGTTTTTTGAACAAGCTCCACATTTCAATTGTGTTCATCCCCTGCAGTTTCCTTCCTCATACTATGCATCCTAAATCTTGCCTAGTTGCATCATAATTGCCTTTCTCCCAGCTATAACTCTTGCCCTGATGTATATACCTCTCCCTTTCCAGCGCTAAAGTAAACATAACCGAATTGTGGTCACTATCACCAAAGTGCTCACCTACCTCCAAATCTAACACCTGGCCAGGTTCATTACCCAGTACCAAATCCAAAGCGGCCTCGATCCTTGTTGGTAAAAACAATGACTGCAGATGCTGGAAACCAGATTCTGGATTAGTGGTGCTGGAAGAGCACAGCAGTTCAGGCAGCATCCAAGGAGCTTCGAAATTGACGTTTCGGGCAAAAGCCCTTCATCGCTCCTTGTAGGTCTGTCTACATACTGTGTCAGGAAACCCTCCTGCACACATTAGACAAAAACTGACCCATCTAAAGTACTCGAACCATTGTATTCCCAGTCAACATTTGGAAAGTTAAAGACCCCATAATAACTACCCTGACACACTTGCTCCTATCGGGAATCATCTTTGCTTTCCTTTCTGCTACATCTCGGGAACTATTTGGAGTCCTATAAAAGCCTCCCAGCAGGGTGACCTCTCCTTTCCTGTTTCCAACCTCTGCCCATACTACCTTAGTAGACGAATCCTCATATGTGCTTTCTGCCACCATAATACTGTTCTTGTTCAACAATACCACCGCCTCCACCTTTTATCATCTTCTTTGTTCTTATTGAAACATCTAAATCCCAGAACCTGCAACAACCATTCCTGTCCTAGCTCTCCCCATGTCTCCAAATGGCCACAACATCAAAATCCCAGGTACCAACCCATGCTGCAAGTTCATATCTCCTGATTTGATTTATTGTGGTCATGTGTACATAGGTTCAGTGAAAGACTTTGTTAGTGAGCAGTACAGGTCGATCATAGTAAGCAAAAACATATAGATGATATTGCAGCTGTACAAAATTCTGGTGTGGCTGCACTTAAAGTACTACATACAGTTCTGGTCACTGCATCAGAGGAAATATATGGAGCATTGGAAAGGGTGCAGAGGAAATTTACCCAGATATTGTCTGGTATGGAGGTAAAGTCTGGTGAGGAAAGGCTGAGGGAGTTGAGACTGTTTTTGTTAGAGAGAAGAAGGTTAAGAGGTGACTTAATAGAGGCATACAAGATGAACAGAGGAATAGATAGGGTGGACAGTGAGAGCCATTTTCCTTGGATGGTGATGGCTCGCATGAGGGGACATAGCTTTAAATTGAGGGGTGATAGATATCGGACAGATATCAGAGGTAGGTTCTTTACTCAGAAAGTAGTAGGGGTGTGGAACGCCCTGTCTGCAACAGTAGAGGACTCGCCAACATTAAGGACATTTAAGTGGTCATTGGATAAACATATGGATAATAATGGAATAGTGTAGGTTAGATGGGCTTCAGGTTGGTTTCACAGGTCAGTGCAACATCGAGGACTGAAGGGCCTGTATTGTGCTGTATGATTCTATGTTCTATAGGGTGCTGAGACCGAGTGAGGCATACAGGTTATACTGCACAGGAGGTGCACAAAGCAAGATCAACATTAACAGGGTCAACATTATTTGAAGTTAGAGAGTCCATTCATGAGTCTAATAACAGCAGGGAAGAAGCTGTCCTTGAAATTGTTGGTACATGTCCAAGCTTCTGTACCTTCTGCCTTACGGAAGAGGTTTTGAAGAGCATTAGCAGGGTTGGACGGGTCTTTGATGATGTTGGCAGCTTTTCCGCGGCAACAAGATGTGTAAATGGAGAACAGGGTGGAGTCCAGAGTGCATTTTGCTGAAGACTGTTTTGGCAATCGCTGATACAACCGCACCAGTATCAACCTACGTTAAAACCGGGTGACCATTTAACCAGTTGTTAGTTTTGATTTTTCTGACTGGTTCGTGAAGAAGGCATTTGGTATGCTTGCCCTTATTGATAAGCACACTGAGTATAGGAGTTGAGAGGTCACGTTATGGGTGCACAGGACATTGGTTAGGCCACTTTTGGAATACAATGTTCAATTCTGGTCTGCCTGCTCTGAAATGTGAAAAGGTGCAGAAAAGACTTATAGTGATTTTGCCAAGGTATGGAGGGTTTGAGCTATTGGGAGAGGTTCAACAGGATGGGGCTATTTTCCATGGAGCACTGAAGGCTGAGGGGTGCCCTTATAGAAGTTTAGACAATCATGAGGGATGTGGATTGGTGAACAGTCAAGCTCTTTTCCCCAAGTTAGGGGAGTCCAAAACTAGAGGGCATAGGATTCAGGTGAAAGATTTAAAAGGGGCCTAAGGGGCAACTTTTTCATGCAAAGGGTGGTGTGTGTATGGAAAAGCTGCCAGAGCAGGTTGGTACAATTGCAACATTTAAAAGGCATCTGAATGGGTATATGAATAGGAAGGGTTTGGAGGGATATGTGCCGGGTGCTGGCAGGTGGGACGAGATTGGGTTGGGATATCTGGTTGGAATGGACAAGTTGGACCAGAGTGTCTGTTCCGTGCTGTACATCTCTACAACTAAGACTCTAAGTTCTGTCTACTCTTTGAAATTCAGGCTCCACTGAAAGGGTTCCATGAGATATGGGTCAAATGCTGGCAAAATGGGACTAGATTCATGTGGAATATCTGGTTAGCATGGACGAGTCATAGAGTCACAGAGATCTACAGCATGGAAACAGACCCTTCAGTCCAGCTTGCCCATGCCGACCAGATATCCCAACCCAATCTAGTCCCAGCTGCCAGCATCCGGCCCATATTCCTCTGAACCCTTTCAAGTTTCACAACATCCTTCTGATAGGAAGGAGACCAGAATTACACATAATATTCCAAAAGTGGCCTAACCAACGTTCTGTTCAGCCGCAACATGACCTCTCAACTCCTCTACTCAATACTCTGACCAATATAAGAAAGCATACTTCTTCACTATCCTATCTACCTGTGACTCCATTTTTAAGGAGCTATGAACCTGCACTCCAAGTCTCTTTGTTCAGCAACACTCCCTAGGACCTTACCATTAAGTGTTTTAGTCCTGCTAAGATTTGCTTTCCCACAATGCAACACCTTGCATTGATCTAAATTAAACTCCATCTGCCACTCCTCAGTCCATTGGCCCATCTGATCAAGGGGTTGCATGGTAGCTCAGTGGTTAGCACTGCTGCCTCACAGCACCAGGGGCTCGGGTTTGCTTCCAGCCTCGGCCAACCGTCTATTGTGGAGTTTACACATACTCCCCGTGTCTGCGTGGGTTTCCTCCAGGTGCTCTGGTTTTCTCCCATAATCCAAAAATACGCAGCTTAGGTGGATTGGCCATGCTAAATTGTCAACAGTGTTAGGTGCATCATTCTGGGAAAATGTAGAGAAATAAGGGAATGGGTCTGGGTCGGTTACTCTTCAGAGGATTGATATGGACTTGTTGGGCTGAAGGGCCTGTTTCTACACAGTAGGAATCTTAGAATTCTGTAATGTTGTAATCTGAGGTAACCTTCTTTGCTGTCCACTACATCTCCAAGTTTGGTGCCTTCTGCAAACTTACTAACTATACCTCATATGCTCACATCCAAACCATTTATATAAATGAGGAAAAGTAGAGGACCCAGCACCGATCTTTGTGGCACTCCACTGGTCACAGGCCTCCAGTCTGAAGAACAACCCTCCACCACCACCCTCTGTCTTCTACCTTTGAGCCAGTTCTGTATCCAAATGGCGAGTTCTCCCTGTATTCCATGAGATCTAACCTTGCTAGTCAGTGTCCCATGAGGAACCTTGTTGAATGCCTTACTGAAGTCCATATAGATCACGTCCATCACTCTGCCCTCATCAATCCTCTTTGTTACTTCTTCAAAAAACTCAATCAAGTTCATGAGACATGATTTCCCATGTACAAAGCCATGTTGAGTATTCCTAATCAGTCCTTGCCTTTCCAAATGCATGTAAATCCTGTCCCTCAGGATTCCCTCGAACAACTTTCCCCCAATCAGTTCTTGCCTAATACCGTCAAAATTAGCCTTTCTCCAATTTAGAACTTCAACTTTTAGATCTGGTCTATCCTTTTCCATCACTATTTTAAAACTAATAGAATTATGGTCGCTGGCCCCAAAGTGCTCCCCACTGACACCTCAGTCACCTGTCCTGCCTTATTTACCAAGAGTAGATCAAGTTTTGCACCATCTCTCACAGATTCATCTGCATACTGAATCAGAAGATTTTCTGGTACACCCTTAACAAATTCCTCTCCATTTAAACCCTCAACACCATGGCAGTTCTCTTACTCAATTTAGTTGTAGTGGGACTCTATTGCTGCTTCGAGTCCACAAACCTGCAGCAACAGGTAAGAGTAATAAAAAGATGGATTACTGGGCTAATGGTAGACTACTTGGTAGTGTGGAAGAGCAGAGGGATCTTGGTGTCCATGTACACAGATCTCTGAAAGTTGCCACCCAGGTAAATAGTGCAGTGAAGAAGGCATATGGCGTACTGGCTTTTATTGGTAGAGGAATTGAGTTCCGGAGTCCTGAGGTCATGCTGCAGTTGTATAAGACTCTGGTGCGGCCGCATCTGGAATATTGTGTGCAGTTTTGGTCGTCATTCTATAGGAAGGATGTGGAGGCACTGGAACGGGTGCAGAGGAAGTTTACCAGGATGTTGCCTGGTATGGTAGGAAAATCCTATGAGGAAAGGCTGAGGCACTTGGGGTTGTTTTCATTGGAGAAAAGAAGGTTTAGGGGTGATTTGATAGAGGTGTACAAGATGATTAGGGGGTTAGATAGGGTTGACAGTGAGAACCTTTTTCCACGTATGGAGTCAGCTATTACAAGGGGGCATAGCTTTAAATTAAGGGGGGGTAGATATAGGACTGATGTTAGGGGTAGGTTCTTCACTCAGCAAGTCGTAAGTTCATGGAATGCCCTGCCAGTAGCAGTAGTGGACTCTCCCTCTTTATGGGTTTTTAAGCGGGCATTGGATAGGTATATGGAGGATAGTGGGTTAGTGTAGGTTAGGTGGGCTTTGATCGGCGCAACATCGAGGGCTGAAGGGCCTGTACTGCGCTGTATTCTTCTATGTTCTATGTTCTAACAACAATGGCTTGACAGCCCGGATCCTGAAGAAAATGTTAACTGTTTGGCCGAGGCTTGCCTTTGTTTTGGGGTTTTGCGGTGACCTGTGTGCGGCTTTTCAACTGCATTCATTCAAGTGATGTTCCCCAAGCTCAGCTGGCCTGGCAAGGGTGTTCACTTCCATCACATACTCTGTAACATCTCTTCTCCACTTGCCTCATTTTCTAATGATAAAGCAGGATATACAGCCTGTTGGAGTTAAGAAGAGCAAAGAGAAGACATGAGCAATCTTTGGCAGGTAGAATAAAGGAGAACCCAAAGCTGTCTATAGGTATGTGAGGAATAAAGAATGGGTAGGGTAGGAATAGGGCCAGTCAAAGACAGAAGTGGGAAGTTGTGTGTGGACTCTGTGGATATCGGAGAGATACTAAACGAATATTTCTCAGCGGTTTTCACTCAGGAAAAGGAGAATATTGTAGAGGAGAAGAATGAGATATTAGACTAGCAAGGTTTGAGGTGAATAAGGAGGAGGTGTTATCAATTTTAGAAGGTGTGAAAGTAGATAAGTCCCTGGGCAAGATGGGATTTATCCAAGCATTCGCTGGGAAGCTAAGGAGGATGTTTTGGAGCCTTTAGCTTTGATCTTTGAGTCATCATTGTTTATAGCTTTAGTACCAGAGGACTGGAGGATTGCAAATGTTGTGCCCTTGTTCAAGAAGGGCAGTAGAGATGACCCGGTAATTATAGACCAGTGAGCCTTACATCTGTTGTAGGAAAGGTTGGAAAGGATTATAAGAGATAAGATTTATAATCACCTTGCAAGTAACAATTTGATTGCAGATAGTCAACATGGTTTCGTCAAGGGCAGGTGGTGTCTCACAAACTTCACTGAGTTTTTGAGGAGGTGACAAAGCATGTGGATGAGGGTAGGGCAGTTGATAGGTTGTACAAGGACTTCGGTAAAGCCTTTGATAAGGTTCCACATGGTGGGCTGTTGGAGAGAGTGTGGAGGCATAGGATTGAAGGTGATTTAGCAGTTTGGATTAGAAACTGGCTTTCTGAAAGAAGGCAGCGAGTGATGGTTGATGGAATATATTCAGCCTGGAGTCCGGTTACTAGTGGTGTGCCACAAGGATCTGTTTTGGGACAATTGCTTTTTGTCATTTTTATAAATGGCTTGGATGCAGGCATAGATGGATCGGTCAGTAAGTTTGCAGATGAAGCTAAAGTCGGTGAAGTGATGGACAGCATGGAAGAATGTTACAGGTTATAGGGGGATTTGGATAAACTGCAGAATTGGGCTGAAAGGTGGCAAATAGAGTTCAGTGCAGCTAAATATGACGTGATTCACTTTGGGAAGAATAACAGGAAGGCAGAATACTGAGTCAATGGAAAGATTCTCGGTAGTGTGGATATGCAGAGGGATCTTGGAGTCCAAGTACAGAGATCCCTGAAAGTTGCCAACTAGGTTGATAATGCTGTTAAGAAGGCATACAGTGTGTTAGGTTTCATTGGTGGAGGGATTGAGTTCCAGAGCCGTAATGTTATATTGCAACGATACAAAACGCTAGTGCAGCTGCACTTGGAATATTGTGTACAGTTCTGGTCACCCCATTACAGGAAGGATGTGGAAGCATTGGAAAAGGTGCAGAGGAGATTTACCAGGATGTTGCCTGGTCTGGAGGGAAGGTCTTATGAGGAAAAGCTAATAGATTTGGGTCTGTTCTCATTGGAAAGAAGGCTAAGAGGAGATTTGATAGAGACATACAAGATGATCAGAGGATTAGATAGGATAGATAGCGAAAGTCTTTTTCCGAGGATGATAGATTCAGCTTGTATGAAGGGGCATAATTACAAATTGAGGGGTGATAGATTTAAGATAGGTGTTAGAGGCAGCTTCTTTACTCAGAGAGGTAAGGATGTGGAATGCCCTACCTGCCAATGTAGTTAACTCAGCCACATTAGGGAGATTTAAACAGTCCTTGGGTAAGCACATGGATGATGATGGGATAGTGTAAGGGTACAGGCTTAGATTAGAGTCAAGATTAGAGTGGTGCTGGAAAAGCACAGCAGGTCAGGCAGCATCCAAGGAGCAGGAAAATCGATGTTTCAGGCAAAAACCCTTCATAAGGATGATTCATTCCCGATGAAGGGCTTTTGCCCAAAACGTCGATTTTCCTGTTCCGCGCAGGTTGCCTGACCTGCTGTGCTTTTCCTGCACCACTCTAATTTTAACTCTGATCCCCTGCATCTGCAGTACACACTTCTACCTGGGCTTAGACTAGTTCACAGGACTGCCTAACATTTTGGGCCAAAGGGCTTGTTCTGTGCTGTATTGTTCTATGTTCTATGGGATTCAGCTAGTAGGCGCTTTTGTATGGTTGCATCATTACTCCCACATACCAGTCGCTCAGCGTCTCTTGAAAGATTAATCCAAAGTCACATCCATCTATCAGACATCTTAACCTAGTCAA
Source organism: Chiloscyllium punctatum (assembly GCF_047496795.1). Classification (NCBI taxonomy): domain Eukaryota; kingdom Metazoa; phylum Chordata; class Chondrichthyes; order Orectolobiformes; family Hemiscylliidae; genus Chiloscyllium; species Chiloscyllium punctatum. The sequence continues at coordinate 118,050,626 of NC_092748.1, read as the reverse complement.
AAATCCCCACACCTATTCCCTTGATTCTCCAATTGGTGATCAATCCTTTCTCATTACATAATACCAAATCTAAAGTAGAAATCTCACAATACGGTTTATGGTCCAACAGGTTTATTTGGAACTACAAGCTTTCGGAGCACTGCTCCTTTGTCAGGTAGCTAGTGATGCAGGATCATAGGACACAGAATTTAGAGGAAAAGATTAAAATGTCATACAACAGATGTGATATCTTGAACAAACCAAAATTGCTGTTCAGTCTTTCATCTTTTAGAGTGGGCTGTAGGTTTCAGTTCATTAATATATAATCCCAGAACTTCTTTCAAGTCACATTCTCGAGATAACTTAAGGTTTTATGAAAAGAAGGTGACATCCCAGCTCAGAAATTCATTAAGGTTGAGGTTTGAGTCTGTTTGTATGCCATTCTTGAGTCAGGCTGATTCTATTTCCAAAGTAGGAATTCATAAAATATGACATGGATTGACTGCCTACAGCTTGTGTGCTTTTGGGACAAAGTAGAATGTACTTACAAATACAATTCTGCAAATGTAAATTCACCGCATAGACTCATTTGTGTGTGTGCCTGCATATGAGACAGGGGGAGAGTGAGTGAGAGAGAGAGTGTATGTGTGGCAATTCATGTGACATTTTGCAAATTCCTATTTTGGAAATAGAACCAGTCTGACTCAAGATTGGAATACAGACAGACTCTAACCTCACACCTTTAATGCAATGTCTGAGCTGAGATGTCATCTTTATTTATAAAATCTTAAGTCATCTCAGGAATGTGACTTGAAAGAAGTTCTGGAATTTACATATTAATGAATCAAAACTGCAACCCATTCTAAAACATGAAAAACTGCACAGCAATTTAGGTTTGTTCAATATTTTGTATCAGTTGTATGGCCCGATGATCTTTTGCTATAAGTTCTGTGTCCTATGATCCTGCTTCACTAGCTACCTGATGAAGAACCAATGCTTGAAAGCTTCTATTTCCAAATAAACCTGTTGGACTATAACCTAGTATTGTGATATTTCTACTTTAGATTAGCTATTATGTAATGAGGAAGGATTGATCAATCCCGTCTGTTCCAGTATACTTGTTTCAATGTGTTTATTCAATCACTAAAATGGGCAAAGATCAGGAAACACAGATTAAAATGTGATGGCTTCTCATTGTCCACTGGATTTCCTGTTGACAAAGATCAAATTGCAGATAGCCATAGACTGATGGAGAGTGATGGAACTGGGTTTTGAAAAAGAAATTGCTTCCACACTTTGAACCTGTGTCCCCTCATAACTGACCCCTCTGTCTGAATCTTATAAACTTCTTTCAGGTCGCCCGTCAACCTCCTGCTTTCCAGTGAAAACAAACCCAGTCCATCCAATCTTTCTTCATAGCTAAAATCCCCCAGACCAGGCAACATCCTGGTAAACCTTTTCTGTACCCTCCCCCAAAGCATCCATAACTTTCTGGTAGTGTGACCAGAACAGTACACAATATTCCAAGTGTGGCCTCACTAACGTTCTATAAAGCTGCAACATAATTTATCTATCCTTATACTCAATACCTCTGCCAATGAAGGTAAGCATGCCATAGATCTTTTTACTACCTTACCTACCTGTGCTGCCCCCTTCAGTGATCTGTGAACCTGCAGACCCAGATCTCTCTGCATATCAATCCTCCTGAGGGTTCTGCCATTCACTGTACTTGACTTTCCAAAATGCACCACCTCACATTTGTTCGGTTTTAACTCCATCTGCCATTTTTCTGCCCATGCTTCTAACTGATCTATATCCTGCTGTATTCTCTGACAATCCTCCTAATTATCCACAACTCAACTATCTTTGTATCATCCACAAACTTACTAATTAGACCAGCTACCTTTGCCTCCAAATCATTTATGTAGACCACAAATAGCAGAGGTCCCAGCACTGATCCCTGAGGAACACCACTAGTTACAAACCTCCATTCTGAAAAGCATCCTTCCACCGCTACCCTGTCTCCTATGACTAAGCCAGTTCTGTATCCAATTTGCCAGCTCACCCTGATACCATGTGACTTCACCTTTCATACCAGTCTGCCATGACGGACCTTGTCAAAGGCTTTACTGAAGTCCATGTAGACAACATCAACCACTTTTCCCTCATCAATCATCTTTGTCACCTCCTCAAAAAACTTGATCAAGTTAGGGAGACACAACCTCCCCCTCACAAAACCATGCTGTCTATCGTTAATAAGTCCATTTTCTTCTGAACATGCATTTATCTTGTTTATGAGAATCTTTTCCAACAACTTCCCTCCCACTGGTGTGAGGCTCTCAGGCCTGTAATATCATGGATAATCCCTACTGCCCTTCTTGGGCAATGGTACAACATTGCCTATTCTCCAGTCCTCTGGGTCCTTCCCTGTGGCCAAAGAGGATACAAAGATGTCTGTCAATGCTCCAGCAATTTGTTCTCTTGCCTCGCTCAATATTCTAAGATAGATTCCATCAAGGCCTGGGGACTTATCTACCTCAATACTTTTTAAGATGCACAACACCTCTTCCTTTTTAATAGCAACTTGTCTTGGCAATTTGACACTCCGTTTTCCTGAGATCTTTCTCCACCAATACCTTCTTTTTGGTGAATACTGACACAAAGTATTCATTTAGGACCCTCACCTACCTCTTCTGGCTCCACATATGGATTCCTTGAGTGGCCAACCCTTTCCCTGGCTACCCTCTTGCTTTTTATATACGTACAAAAGGCCTTGGGATTCTCCTTAATTCTGTTTCCAAACAACCTTTCATGACCTTTTTAGCTTTTCTAATTCCTTTTTTAAGTTCTTTCCTTATATACTTTAAATGCTTTGTCAGTTCCCATCCTCCGAGACCTTACGCCTTTTGTGCAGTTGTTGTGGGTATGTTCGCCGAGCTGGGAAGTTGGTTTGCAGACATTTTGTTCCTTTTCTAGGTGACATCCTCAATGCTGTGGAGCCTCTGTGAAGTGCTGCTGTACTGTGTAGGTTGGAATTTATTTGGTTCCATTCCCGCTGCTTCCAGTTGCCAGTTTTGGTTGTTCAACTAGGTAAAAACAATGACTGCAGATGCTGGAAACCAGATTCTGGAGTTTCGGTTGTTCGTTGCAGTGGTCGGTATATTGGGTCTAGGTCAATGTGTTTATTGATGGAGTCCATGGATGAGTGCCATGCTTCTAGGAGTTGTCTGGCTGTCCTCTGTTTGGCTTGTCCTATTATTGTTGTGTTGTCCCAGTTGAATTTGTGGTCCTTGTTGTCTGTGTGTATACATATGAGGGATAGCTGGTTGTAGTATTTAGTGGCGAGTTGATGTTCATGAATGTGGATTGCTAGTTAACTGCCTGTTTGTCCTATATAGTGTATTGTGCAGTCTCTGCATCGAATCTTGTACACCATGTTTGTCCTGCACATGATGGGTATTGGGTCTTTTGTCCTGGTGAGTTGTTGTCTGAGCGTGGCTGTTGGTTTGTGTGCTGTCATGAATCCCAGTGGTCGGAAGAGTTTGGCTGTCAGTTCCAAGACATTTTTTTATATGTTAGAATGGTTAGTGTTGGGTGGTGGCAAACCCTTGTCACGTTGTTTGTCTGCCAGACATCTGCAGATAAAGTTGTGGGCATATCCGTTCTTGGCAAAGACTTTGTAGAGGTCTCTTCACAGATTGGGAGTGCTGCACTGTGTTGTAGCCCTTTTGAACAATGTCCTAATGCAGCTTGTCTTATGGGTGTTTGGGTAGTTGCTGCTGTAGTTCAGGATCTGGTCTGTGCGTGTGGCTGTTTTGCACTCCCTGTTTTCTGTTCTTTCGACCGTCACATCTAGGAATGGGTGTTGGTTGGTAATTTCCTCCTCTCTCGTAAATTTGAGCCCTTTAAGCATGATGTTGATAAGCTGGTGTGGGCTCTCGATCTCTCTTCTTTTCATGATTACAAAAATGTTGTCCACGTACCTGATCCAAAGCTTGGGTTGGATTTGTGTGAAGGCTGTTTGTTCTAGTCTTTGCATCATAGGTGTCCCATTGATTTGTTCAATGAATGTAAAGTGTGCTGTTAAGCACAGGTCCAGTAGTTTGAGTATGATATCCTTGTTGATTGGTTCCCATTGTGTTGTGTGTTCTGTTTTTCCAGGAGGTTGGCTATTTTCTCTCTGGCTAAGGTTTTGTCATTTGAGGTAAACAGCGTCGTTACATCGAATGAGATCATTGCTTCGATCTTGTCTATGTTTATGTTCTTGATATTGTCTAGGAATTCTGTGATGATTGTATGGATCCGCTAATTAAATGTTTAAGTTTTTGTTGAATTTCTTTCGCCAGTTGATGTGATGGAGTTCCTTGAAATCTTTACATAAACCTTACTTCCCTTTTTCTTTTTGACCAAAGTCATCCAAGGTTACCGTAACTTGCCATACCTATCATTCATTCTTGCAGCAATGTGCCTCTCCTGAACTCTTATCAAATGCCTTTTGAAATACTCTCATTGTTTAAGAAGGATAGCAGGGATAGTCCTGGAAATTACAGGCCTATGAGCTTCATGTCAGTGGTAGGGACAAATGGCAGAGCAGGCTCGAAGGGCAAATTGCCTCCTCCACTCCCAATTCCTATGTTTCTGGGTTCGTTTCTAAGTCCTGGTCAATATTTATACGTCAGTCAATGTCACTGGTCATGATTAGATTAGATTACTTACAGTGTGGAAACAGGCCCTTCAGCCCAACAAGTCTACACCGACCTGCCAAAGCGCAAGCCACCCAGACCCATTCCCCTACATTTACCCTTTCACCTAACACTACGGACAATTGAGCATGGTAAAAACAATGACTGCAGGTGCTGGAAACCAGATTCTGGATTAGTGGTACTGGAAGAGCACAGCAGTTCAGGCAGCATCCGAGGAGCAATAAAATTGACATTTCGGGCAAAAGCCCTTCTAGCACAGCTTTTGCCCAAAACGTTGATTTTTCTGCTCCTCGGATGCTGCCTGAACTGCTATGCTCTTCCAACATCACTAATCCAGCAATTTAGCATGGCCAATTCACCTAACGTGCACATTTTTGGAATGTGGGAGGAAACCAGAGCACCCGGAGGAAATCCACACAGACACGGGGAGAATGTGCAAACTCCACACAGTTAGTCACCTGAGGTGGGAATTGAACCCGGGTCTCTGGCGCTGTGAGGCTGCAGTGCTAACCACTGAGCCACCATGCTCTTGTGACTGTTTAGTTTATGTGCACAAATTCATTCCATGTCTCCTGTTGTATAATGATAAGTTCTTCAAAAAGCCCTTCATTGGGTGCTCACCACTCAGTGACACCCTAGGACATGAAATGCATTTTACAAATGCAAACTCCTCTTCCATACAATAGAGCTCAAAATTGAAAAAAAAATAATTGCACACGTCAAACACAGATTGTAAAGCACAGAAAAAAGTGCACATTCAAAGGACACAGGGGAATTGGATTTGCTTCTTTCAGGTGCACATACTTCACACCATCAATAACACCCTTGCTGTTAGTTCAGCAATTTCCACTGTAAAATCTACTAACATTTAGCAGATAACTTGTTAATCATCACAGGGTTGTTTGTGGCAGGGTGCTGTGCTCAAACTGGTTGCTATGCCTCATAGATTGCAATTCTAAACATTCATTTCGAGTTATCTATGACTAATCTTGAATAAAATTAATTTGTGTTTTAAAGCAACCACCAAGGATACCCCAGAAAAACATGATTTTTTTAAAAACTAGTGTCTTGGTAAGCCTCCGACACTCTAGGGAAACCAGCCTTATCTTATTCAACCTCTCCCTATCGCTCAATAGTGAAAGCTATTTAAATAATCTGGATTAGTGGTGCTGGAAGAGCACAGCAGTTCAGGCAGCATCCGAGGAGCAGTAAAATTGACATTTCGGGGCAAAAGCCCTTCATCAGGAATAAAGGCAGAGAGCCTGAAGGGTGGAGAGATAAGCTAGAGGAGGGTGGGGGTGGAGAGAAAGTAGCATAGAGTACAATAGGTGAGTGGGGGGGGGGATGGAGATGATAGGTCGGGGGTGGAAGGGTGGAGTAGATAGGTGGAAAGGGAAGATAGGCAGGTAGGACAAGTCATGGGGATAGTGCTGAGCTGGAAGTTTGGAACTGGGGTGAGGTGGGGGAAGGGGAAATGAGGAAACTGTTGAAGTCCACATTGATACTTCATTGGGGTTGAAGTGTTCCGAGGCAGAAGATGAGGCATTCTTCCTCCAGTTGTCTGGTGATGAAGGTGCGGCGGTGAAGGAGGCCCAGGACCTCCGTGTCCTCGGCAGAGTGGGAGGGAGAGTTGAAATGTTGGGCCACAGGGCGGTATGGTCGATTGGTGCGGGTGTCCCGGAGATGTTCCCTAAAGCACTCTGCTAGGAGGCGTCCAGTCTCCCCAATGTAGAGGAGACCGCATCGGGAGCAACGGATACAATAAATGATATTAGTGGATGTGCAGGTAAAACTTTGATGGATCTGGAAGGCTCCTTTAGGGCCTTGGATAGAGGTGAGGGAGGAGGTGTGGGCGCAGGTTTTGCAATTCCTGCGGTGGCAGGGGAAGGTGCCAGGATGGGAGGGTGGGTTGTAGGGGGGCGTGGACCTGACCCGTAGTCACGGAGAGAACAGTCTGTCCAGTTTCGTTATTTTCTTTCATTATCCCTTAATGTATTTGTTTGGCCATCTGCCTTTTGTGTGAATGAGGTTGAAGACAAATGTTTTGGGTTTAAAGCATACACATTAATCAAATTACCTTCACGAAAAGAGAAGTTGCTGGAAAAGCTAAGTAGATCCCCGTTGCTCCCGATGCGGTCTCCTCTACATTGGGTAGACTGGGCACCTCCTAGCAGAGTACTTTAGGGAACATCCCCAGGACACCCGCACCAATCAACCACACCACCCTGTGGCCCAACATTTCAACTCCCCCTCCCACTCTCCCGAGGGCATGGAGGTCCTGGGCCTCCTTCACCACTGCACCCTCACAACCAGACGCTTGGAAGAAGAACGCCTCATCTTCCGCCTCGGAACACTTCAACCCCAGGGCATCAAAGTTGACTTCAACAGTTTCCTCATTTCCCCTTCCCCCACCTCACCCTAGTTCCAAAATTCCAGCTCAGCACTGTCCCTATGACTTGTCCTACCTGCCTATCTTATTTTCCACCTATTCACTCCACCCTCCCACCCCCGACCTATCACCTTCATCCCTTCCCCCACTCACCTATTGTACTCTATGCTACTTTCTCCCCACCCCATTACTCCTCTCACTTATCTCTCCACCCTTCAGGCTCTCTGCCTGTATTCTTGATGAAGGGTTTTTGCCCAAAACGTCGATTTTACTGCTCCTCAGATGCTGCCTGAACTGGTGTGCTCTTCCAGCACCATTCTAATTTAGACTCTGGTTTCCAGCATCTGCAGTCATTGTTTTTACTGAGTAGGTCTGGCAGCATCTGTAAAGAGAAATCAATGTTAAGTGCTGAGCTTTTCCAGCAACTTCTGTTTTTGTTTCTAATTTACAGCATCCATAGTTCTTTCAGTTTTTTATCAGATTACCTTGTTGTTTAATTGTTTTTCTGTGCTGAAGTTACTGTGTATTTGCTAAGTAGTTAAATTTCTTCTTTGAGATACAAAAACAGTGTCTGGAATTAATTGTTCATAAAGTCTTGGATTGATTGTTGAAAAGTCTTGTTAGGACCCATTGTCGTGACTATTGGGTGTCTCCGATGATTTAATTTACTGTGTTGTAAATACAGAGGTAGAAAGGCTGATTTGGTTCAGCTCTCTGTCAGCAGGTCATGACGCAACTAATCAGTATACTGTTTTCCTCTAATATCAGTTGTTTAGTTCATCTGAAATTTGGCATCTTTGCATTTGCCTTTATTGGTGCAGCAAATGCCTCTCTCTGCAGAATACTTATATTCCTTGCCCCTCATAGAACATAGAACATAGAACATAGAAGAATACAGCGCAGTACAGGCCCTTCGGCCCTCGATGTTGCGCCGATCAAAGCCCACCTAACCTACACTAACCCACTATCCTCCATATACCTATCCAATGCCCGCTTAAATACCCATAAAGAGGGAGAGTCCACTACTGCTACTGGCAGGGCATTCCATGAACTTACGACTCGCTGAGTGAAGAACCTACCCCTAACATCAGTCCTATATCTACCCCCCCTTAATTTAAAGCTATGCCCCCTTGATTTTATAAATCTCAAAAGAAACACTCCTCAGCCCCCACCACTCCACGGAAATTGTTTGACAGGTGTAGATGTGGAGTCCTTTTCAGGAGCAACCAATTGGGGTCACCTTCCCAGTTCATTTAGGCAAAGGTAGGAATACATCTAACTCAGCTTTCTACTCTCTGGGCTTTCAAAAGCTGGTCTGGGAAATTAGGCAAGTAGCTTTCAATTCATCATGCTGCTTCATACTAACAAAGATCATCTCTTTCAAAAAACACAATTCAAAAACAACTCCAACTCTGGTTCATCTCCGGTGGACTGACTATCTTTTCCCAAGGCTTCAATTACCATTTAACATCTGCCATCTGGTATGACAAGTGTACCATTCAAGATCAGAGATGATTACAGAGATGGGGTGAACTCGGCCCGGACAATCACAAAGGCCAACCTCCCATCTATAAAATCCATCTCCCAGGCCAGCTGTCAAGGCCGCCAGCATTCTCAAAGATCCATCCCACCCTGGCAATGTTTTTCTACAACCTCTACCATCGGGGAGAAGGTACAGAAGACTGAACACATGCACCAGCTGGTATTGAAACAGTTTCTCCCCTACTGTTGTTAGAATACTGAATGGACTCACAAACTCTTAACATTCGCCTGTACCTGTGTTTTTATTTTGTTTACCTATTATTTACTCATCTATGCTCCTTAACAATATGATCTGCCTGTATTGCTCGTAAGACAAAGCTTTTCACTGTGCCTCGGTTCACGTGACAATAAATTTAATTCAATTCAACTATTTGAACATAAGATCTTTTCCAGACCTGCCAGAATCACCTCCCAGGCACTGATTGTATTAGTAGCTGAAAATGTGTTGCTGGAAAAGCGCAGCAGGTCAGGCAGCAAACAAGGAGCAGGAGAATCGACGTTTCGGGCATGAGCCCTTCTTCAGGAATGAGGAAAGTGTGCCAGGTTAAGACAAAAGGTAGGGAGGAGGGACTTGGGGGAGGGGCGTTGGAAATGCAATAGGTGGAAGGAGGTTAGGGTGAGGTTGATAGGCCGGAGTGGGGGTGGGGGCGGAGAGGTCAGGAAGAAGATTGCAGGTTAGGAAGGTGGTGCTGAGTTCGAGGGTTGGGGCTGAGACAAGGTGGGGGGAGGGGAAATGAGGAAGCTGGAGAAATCTGAGTTCATCCCTTGTTGTTGGAGGGTTCCTAGGCGGAAGATCGTGTTGCTATGGTCTGGCGATGGAGGAGTCCAAGGACCTGCATGTCCTTGATGGAGTGGGACGGGGAGTTGAAGTGTTGAGCCACGGGATGGTGGGTTGGTTGGTCCAGGTGTCCCAGAGGTGTTCTCTGAAACGTTCCGCAAGTAGGCGGCCTGTCTCCCCAATGTAGAGGAGGCCACATCGGGTGCAGCGGATGCAGTAAATGATGTGTGTGGAGGTGCAGGTGAATTTGTGGCGGATGTGGAAGGATCCCTTGGGGCCTTGGAGGGAATTAAGGGGGAGGTGTGGGCGCAAGTTTTGCATTTCTTGCGGTTGCAGGGGAAGGTGCCGGAAGTGGGTTGGTGTGGGGTGTGGACCTGACGAGGGAGTCACGGAGAGAGTGGTCTTTTCGGAACGCTGATAGGGGAAGGGAGGGAAATATGTCTCTGGTGGTGGGGTCCGTTTGGAGGTGGCGGAAATGACGACGGATGATACGATGTATATGGAGGTTGGTGGGGTGGTAGGTGAGGACCAGTGGGGTTCTGTCCTGGTGGCGATTGGAGGGGCGGGGTTCAAGGGCGGAGGAGCGGGATGTGGGGGAGATGCGGTGGAGAGCATCGTCAACCATGTCTGGGGGGAAATTGCGGTCTTTGAAGAAGGAGGCCATCTGGGTTGTTTGGTATTGGAACTGATCCTCCTGGGAGCAGATGCGGTGGAGACGAAGGAATTGGGAATATGGGATGGCGTTTTTACAGGGGGCATGGTGGAAGGAGGTGTAGTCTAGGTAGCTGTGGGAGTCGGTTGGTTTATAGTAAATGTCCGTGTTGATTCAGTCCCCCGAGATAGAAATGGAGAGGTCTAGGAAGGGGAGGGAGGAGTCTGAGATGATCCAGGTAAATTTGAGGTTGGGGTGGAAGGTGTTAGTAAAGTGGATGAACTGTTCAATCTCCTCGTGGGAGCACGAGGCAGCGCTGATACAGTCATCGATGTAGTGGAGGAAAAGGTGGGGGGGGGGTGCCAGTGTAGCTGCAGAAGATGGACTGTTCCACGTATCCGACGAAGAGGCAGGCATAGCTGGGGCCCATGTGGGTGCCCATGGCTACACCTTTGGTTTGGAGGAAGTGGGAGGATTGGAAAGAGAAGTTGTTTAGAGTGAGGACCAGTTCAGTCAGTCAAAGGAGGGTGTTAGTGGAAGGGTACTGGTTGGTATGGCGGGAAAGGAAGAAGCGGAGGGCTTTGAGTCCTTCGTGATGGGGGATGGAGGTGTACAGGGACTGGATGCCCATGGTGAAGATAAGGTGTTGGGGACAGGGGAAGCGAAAATCATGGAGGAGGTGGAGGGTGTGGGTGGTGTCCCGAACGTAGGTGGGGAGTTCTTGGACTAAGGGGGACAGGACCATGTCGAGGTATGCAGAGATGAGTTCGGTGGGGCAGGAGCAGGCTGAGACGATGGGTCGGCCGGGGCAGTCAGGTTTGTGGATTTTGGGCAGGAGGTAGAAACGGGCGGTGCGGGGTTGTGGGACTATGAGGTTGGAGGCGGTGGATGGGAGATCCCCTGAGGTGATGAGGTTATGGATGGTCTGGGAGATGATGGTTTGGTGGTGGGAGGTGGTGTCATGGTCAAGGGGGCAGTAGGAGGAGGTGTCCGTGAGCTGGCATTTAGCCTCAGCGGTGTAAAGTTTGGTGCGCCAAACTACTACCACGCCTCCCATGTCTGCCAGTTTGATTGTGAGGTTGGGGATGGAACGGAGGGAGTGGAGGGCTGCACATTCCGAGGGTGAGAGGTTGGAGTGGGCGAGAGGGGTGGACAGGTTGAGGCGGTTAATGTCGCGGCGGCAGTTGGCTATGAAGAGATCGAGGGCAGGTAAGAGGCCAGCACGGAGTGTCCAGGTGGATAAGATGTGTTGGAGGCGGGAGAAGGGGTCGTCAGAGGGTGGGCAAGAATCCTGGTTGAAGAAGTAGGCGCGGAGGCGAAGGCAGCGGAAGAATTGTTCGATGTCTCGCCGCGTGTTGAACTCGTTAATCCGAGAGCGTAGGGGAATGAAGGTGAGGCCTCTGCCGAGGACTGATCTTTCATCCTCAGAGAGGGGTAGTTCTGGAGGGATGGTGAAAATACGGCAGGGCTGGGAGCGAGGACCTGGTGTGGGGACTGATCGTATTAATAACCAACTTCAGCTATGTGTTTAAATACAACTGTGATTAACTCCCAGGCCTATGGTCACAAATAAACAAAAGCTTGTTTGATCTTCTTTTCCTTTTACCACAGGCTGTTTCACAGCGTTCACAAGGCAGCTTCAGCTCGAAATCAAAATTGATAAAAGAATTTTAAAAATGAAAAAAATCAGCAAGAGTTCTAACAATAGACAGTTTCACCATGGATGTGCAATCTTTTTACACCTCCATCCCACACCAAGATGGCTTGAAAGCTCTTCGCTTCTTTCTCGGAAAGAGGCCCGAACAATCTCCATCCACCACCACTCTCCTCCACCTGGCTGAACTTGTTCTCTCTCTCAGCAACTTCTCTTTCAACTCATCCCATTTTCTCCAAATCAAAGGTGTAGCAATGGGTACCTGCATGGGTCTTAGCTATGCCTGCCTTTTCATGGCATATGTGGAACATTTCTTGTTCCAGGCCTACTCAGGTCCCATCCCATGACTGCTTTATCGTACATTGATGACTATTTCAGTGCAGCTTCATGCTCTCGTGCTGACCTGGAAAAATTCATAAACTTCGCTTCCAGTTTCCAGCCCTCCAACACCTTCACCTGGTCCATCTCCGATACTTACCTTCCTTCCCTTGACCTTTCTGTCTCCATTTCTGGCAATAATCTATCCACTAATATCCATTACAAGCCCACTGACTCCCACAGCTATCTGGACTATGTCCTGTAAGGACATAGGACATAGAAGAATACAGCGCAGTACAGGCCCTTTGGTCCTCGATGTTGCACCGATCCAAGCCCACCTAACTTACACTAGCCCACTATCCTCCATATGCCTATCCAATGCCCGTTTAAATGCCCATAAAGAGGGAGAGTCCACTACTGCTACTGGCAGGGCATTCCATGAACTTACGACTCGCTGAGTAAAGAATCTACCCCTAACATCTGTCCTATACCTACCACCCCTTAATTTAAAGCTATGCCCCCTTGTAATAGGACTCAATTCCTTTCTCTCAGCTCCCTTGCCTCCGCCACATTTGTTCCAATTAGGCCACTTTCCAAAGTGGTGCTCTTAATATGTGCTCCTTCTTCTCCAACCGTGGCTTCCCACCTACAGTTGTTGACAAGGCTTTCAACAGCGTGTGGTCCATCTCCCGCGCCATGACCCTCACCCCCTCCCTCCCCTCCCAGAACAAGGAAAGTGTCCCTCTTGTTCTCACCTTTCACCCCACCATAGAACATAGAACATAGAACATAGAACAATACAGCACAGAACAGGCCCTTCGGCCCACGATGTTGTGCCGAACTTCTATCCTAGATTAAGCACCCATCCATGTACCTATCCAAATGCCGCTTAAAGGTCGCCAATGAATCTGACTCTACCACTCCCACGGGCAGCGCATTCCATGCCCCCACCACTCTCTGGGTGAAGAACCCACCCCTGACATCTCCCCTATACCTTCCACCCTTCACCTTAAATTTATGTCCCCTTGTAACACTCTGTTGTACCCGGGGAAAAAGTTTCTGACTGTCTACTCTATCTATTCCTCTGATCATCTTATAAACCTCTATCAAGTCACCCCTCATCCTTCGCCGTTCCAACGAGAAAAGGCCGAGAACTCTCAACCTATCCTCGTATGACCTACTCTCCATTCCAGGCAACATCCTGGTAAATCTTCTCTGCACCCTCTCCAAAGCTTCCACATCTTTCCTAAAGTGAGGCGACCAGAACTGCACACAGTACTCCAAATGTGGCCTAACCAAAGTCCTGTACAGCTGCAACATCACCTCACGACTCTTGAATTCAATCCCTCTGCTAATGAACGATAATACTCCATAGGCCTTCTTACAAACTCTATCCACCTGAGTGGCAACCTTCAAAGATCTATGTACATAGACCCCAAGATCCCTCTGTTCCTCCACCTGACCAAGAACCCTACCATTAACCCTGTATTCCGCATTCTTATTTGTTCTTCCAAAATGGACAACTTCACACTTGGCAGGGTTGAACTCCATCTGCCACTCCTCAGCCCAGCTCTGCATCATATCTAAGTCCCTCTGCAGCCGACAACAGCCCTCCTCACTGTCCACAACTCCACCTATCTTTGTATCATCTGCAAATTTACTGACCCACCCTTCGACTCCCTCATCTAAGTCATTAATAAAAATTACAAACAGCAGAGGACCCAGAACTGATCCCTGCGGAACTCCACTTGTAACTGGACTCCATGCTGAATATTTACCATCTACCACCACTCTCTGACTTCGACCGGTTAGCCAGTTTTCTATCCAATTGGCCAAATTTCCCTCTATCCCATGCCTCCTGACTTTCCGCATAAGCCTACCATGGGGAACCTTATCAAATGCCTTACTAAAATCCATGTACACTACATCCACTGCTCTACCCTCATCCACATGCTTGGTCACCTCCTCGAAGAATTCAATAAGACTTGTAAGGCAAGACCTACCCTTCACAAATCCGTGCTGGCTGTCCCTAATCAAGCAGTGCCGTTCCAGATACTCGTAAATCCTATCCCTCAGTACCCTTTCCATTACTTTGCCTACCACAGAAGTAAGACTAACTGGCCTGTAATTCCCGGGGTTATCCCTATTCCCTTTTTTGAACAGGGGCACAACATTCGCTACTCTCCAGTCCCCTGGTACCACCCCCGTTGCCAGTGAAGACGAGAAGATCATTGCCAACGGTACTGCAATTTCCTCTCTTGCTTCCCACATAATCCTAGGATATATCCCGTCAGGCCCGGGGGACTTGTCTATCCTCAAGTTGTTCAAAATGTCCAACACATCTTCCTTCCTAACAGATATCTCTTCTAGCTTATCAGTCCGTTTCACACTCTCCTCTTCAACAATACAGTCCCTCTCGTTCGTAAATACTGAAGAGAAGTACTTGTTCAAGACCTCTCCTATCTCTTCCGACTCAATACACAGTCTCCCACCACTGTCCTTGATCGGACCTACCCTCGTTCTCGTCATTCTCAGGTTTCTCACATACGCATAGAATGCCTTGGGGTTATCCTTGATCCTATCCGCCAGGGATTTTTCATGCCCTCTCTTAGCTCTCCTAATCCCTTTCTTCAGGTCCCTTCTGGCTATCCTGTATCCCTCCACTGCTCTGTCTGAACCTTGTTTCCTCAACCTTATGTAAGCCTCCTTCTTCCTCTTTACTAGACATTCAACCTCCCTCGTCAACCAAGGCTCCCTCACACGACCATTTCTTTCCTGCCTGATCGGTACCAGCCTTCACATGCAAAGAATAATCCTCCGCCATTTTTGCCAACTCCAACACGACGCCACCACAAAACACATCATCCCTTCCCTCCCCCGTCTCCATTCCGCAGAGATCATTCCCTCCAGGACAACCTAGTCCACTCCTCCATTACACCTAACACCTCTCCCATTACACACGGCACCTTCCCATCACACCCAACACCTCTCCCATCACACACAGCACCTTCCCATCACACCTAACACTTCTCCCATCACACATGGCACCTTCCCATCATACACGGCACTTTCCCATGCAATCATAGAAGGTGCAACACCTGCCCCTTTACCTCTTCCATGCTCACCATCCAAGGCCCCAGACACTCATTTCAGATTAAGCAGCGTTTCACTTGTACCTCTTTCAATTTGGTCTATTGCATTCATTGCTCCCAATGTGGTCTCCTCTATATTGGAGAGACAAAATGCCGACTGGGTGATTGCTTTGTTGAGCACCTTCGGTCTGTACGCAATCAGGTCCCGGACCTTCCTGTGACTTGCCACTTCAACACACAATCCTGCTCCCATGCCCACATGTCTGTCCTTGGCCTGTTGCAATGTTCCAGTGAAGCTCAACGCAAATGGAGGAACAGCATCTCATCTTCCAATTAAGCACGTTACAGCCCGCCAGTCTCAACACTGAATTCAATAACTTCAGATAATATTATTTCATTTATCTTTTCTTTTTATATATTTTTTTCAGTTCTGTACCTCTTATTTCTTGATTGTCTCTCTTTCTCTCGCTCCCACTCTCTTATCACCTTTTTCTCTCCTCTTCCCCTTTGCTACCCTTTTCCCTTGTTTTCCATTTTGCCTCTGCTTCACCCCTCCCCCACATATTTTGTCACAAAGCACTGGCTTCAGCCTTGGTCATTCACAGCTCTTAATCTCCCTATAATCTCTCAATGCACTGTCACTATCATCCCTTTATTGCTCCCTTTGCTTCTGGAGCCATGACTCACCTTCTCTCAGCCTTGTATAAATACCTCCCTATTTCTCCCCTTTTTTTAAGCTTTGACAAACGGTCAGTTAGACTTGAAACGTCAGTTCTTTTCCCTCCTTACAGATGCTGCCAGACCTGCTGAGATTTTCCAGCATTTTCTCTTTTGTTTTTAGAAAGTTTAATCTTGATGGATTGAGGTATTGCCACAGAGAAAGTCCACAAGTTCCCAGGTATCTCAAACAAAACACAGTTAAAAATCACACAACACCAGGTTATAGTCCAACAGGTTTAACTGGAAACACTAGCTTTTAGAGCGATGTTCCTTCATCAGGTGATTGTGGAGTACACAATTGTAAGACATAGAATTGTGTCTTGATTGTTTGGATTCGTGGTGCTGGAAGAGCACAGCAGTTCAGGCAGCATCCAAGTAGCTTCGCTGTGCTCTTCCAGCACCACTAATCCAGAATCTGGTTTCCAGCATGTGCAGTCATTGTTTTTACCTCTTGATTGTTTGTTAAGTCTCTCATCTGTTAGTGTGACCATGCTAGTTTCACTTCTTTCATATGTAAATCACAAAACCTTTTTTACAAGTTACATCCTTTTGTTTGTAGAGACCACTATGTGAATGTAAATATTTTTAAAAGTTGTTTTAGCAGCTTTTTTCTCATGAAAAATTTCTTTGAGACAATCATGGAATCAGAAAGCTTGCAACTGGAGACACAAAGAATAGTAACAATAAAATACAGGGGATGTGGGAGAACCAGTCATGTCAGGATGGGGTTCCTGATCCACACAGGGAAAAAAAAGATGAACACCACAGCAGAAACCAATCTCTGACAAGGCGTGAGGCAGCCACAGTTAGAGCTCAGTTCTGTTTAATTCATTGGAGACAGTCCATGAGTCAATATTCACTTTTCACACCTTCTGACCCATATTGACTGGTTGCGCATGCGCGGCAGATGACCGCCGTTAGTACGCAGGTACATTGGCTTGGGCCGGCTGCAACGCAGGCGCACTGCTGGCACCGAGCTCCAGCGCAGGTACGTTGGCTGGGGCCGGCTGCAACGCAGGCGCACTGCTGGCACCGAGCTCCAGCGCAGGTACGTTGGCTGGGGCCGGCTGCAACGCAGGCGCACTCTGGGCACCCAGCTCTAGCGCATGCGCAGAGGCCGGGCTCGGCTGTGACGCAGGCGCACTCTGCACGATCCGGGCGTCCCGCGAAGGAAAATTTTTCATTCCCCCCCCCCCCCCCCCCCAAAAAAATCGAGTTTTATTTAAAATTCTCCCGGCGCCGGACCTTCCTCCTCCCGGGGCAGGACGGAGAGCGGGGGCCCGGTTCGGAACTGACGGGACTGCCGTCTGACTCGGCAGAGACTCCGCCGCCTGCGGCCTGGATGCTCAGTTCTCGGGTAAGAGCAATGGGGCCTCGGGGCCTGGGGAGAGTGAGCGGGCCCCAGGTGGGGAGAGGATCAGGGCCTTGGGGAGGGGGAGCGGAGTGTGAGGAGGACCCGGGGACAGTGAGGGGCACCCGGGGAACGGGATACGGGAGGCCCCCTGGGGAAGAGGCTCGAGGCCTTTCCGGGGCCCGGGTAGGGAGAGACTGAGGGGATTAGGGGAAGGTGGTGGGATCCGGCAAGTTTACAGCCTCCGGTGGTCTCTGAGGAAAATACATCCCTCACTTGGATTCCGGCCCGAGGCCCATCCTCGGGGCTTCGTTCTGTTTCTCCGGCTCCGGCTGCCCTGAGCCTCCGAAGAGCCGCTATCACTCGTTGGGTCAGAGCTGTCAGAACTTGCTGTGGGGAAAAAAACACAAGGACAGAGCTCTGACCAGCTCCAGCAACCAGCACTGTTTGAAACTTTGCTCCTCCAGCCAGGATTATAGAACAACATTATCAATCGAATATATTTCTGGGGTACAGTACTGGGGGGGACAGATCTGTCACTGTATAACACTGAGGTACAATACAGGGGGGACAGGTCTGTCACTGTATAACACTGGGGTACAGTACTGGAGGGGATGTGTCTCTCATTGTATAACACTGGGGTACAGTACTGGGGGGGACAGGTCTGTCCCTGTATAACGCTGGGGTACAGTACTGGGGGGGACAGGTCTGTCACTGTATAACCCTGGGGTACAGTACTGGTGGGGACAAGTCTGTCACTGTATAACCCTGGGGTACAGTACTGATGGGGACAAGTCTGTCACTATAACACTGGGGTACAGTACTGGTGGGGACAGATCTGTCACTGTTTCACACTGAGGTACAATACAGGGGGGACAGGTCTGTCACTGTATAACACTGGGGTACAGTACTGGAGGGGATGTGTCTCTCATTGTATAACACTGGGGTACAGTACTGGGGGGGACAGGTCTGTCCCTGTATAACGCTGGGGTACAGTACTGGGGGGGACAGGTCTGTCACTGTATAACCCTGGGGTACAGTACTGGTGGGGACAAGTCTGTCACTGTATAACCCTGGGGTACAGTACTGATGGGGACAAGTCTGTCACTATAACACTGGGGTACAGTACTGGTGGGGACAGATCTGTCACTGTTTCACACTGAGGTACAATACGGGGGGGACAGGTCTGTCACTGTATAACCCTGGGGTACAGTACTGGCGGGGAATGGTCTGTCACTGTATAACACTGGGGTACAGTACTGATGGGGACAGGCCTGTCACTGTATAACACTGGGGTACAGTACTGGTGGGGACAGATCTGTCACTGTATAACACTGAGGTACAATACGGGGGGGACAGGTCTGTCACTGTGTAACCCTGGGGTACAGTACTGGCGGGGAATGGTCTGTCACTGTATAACACTGGGGTACAGTACTGATGGGGACAGGCCTGTCACTGTATAACAACTGGGGTACAGTACTGGTGGGGACAGGTCTGTCACTGTATAACACTGGATTACAGTGCTGATGGAGACAAGTCTGTCGCTGTATAATGCTGGGGTACAGTACTGGTGAGGACAGGTCTGTCACTATATAACAATGGGGTACAGTCTGGTGGGGACAGATCTGTCACTATATAACAATGGGGTACAGTACTGATGGGGACAGGCCTGTCACTGTATAACACTGGGGTACAGTACTGGCGGGGGCAGGTCTGTCACTGTATAACTCTGGGGTACAGTCCAGGTGGGGGCAGGTCTGTCACTGTATAACACTGGATTACAGTGCTGATGGAGACAAGTCTGTCGCTGTATATTGCTGGGGTACAGTACTGGTGAGGACAGGTCTGTCACTATATAACACTGGGGTACAGTCTGGTGGGGACAGGTCTGTCACTATATAACAATGGGGTACAGTACTGGTGGGGACAGGTCTGTTGCTGTATAACACTGGCTCATACAAGATTCTTAGGGGTCTAGACAAGATTGATATGGAAAGTTTGTTCCTATTGTGGGAGATTCTAGGACCGGAGAGCATGATCTCAGAACATCATTTAAAACAGTTGAGGAAGAATTTCTTTTGTCAGAGGATAGTGGTCAGTACAGGTGGCGACAGTTTTGGCATTATATCATGTTTTAGATTTAGGTTTATTGTCACGTTTACACAAATATGGTGTAAATTGTTTTTTGCATGTGCAAAGTGTTGTCATGCTCCAGCACCATCCTCAAACACTGAATATAAAGCTTTTACTGCAGTAGAGATTTTTATTCTCTCTTCTTCCTCCTCTGCTTCTCCTTCAGTCACTGTTTGACATCGGCTAGAGTCTCTGAACTGGGTTCCTCGGTCTGTGCATCAGGCTCAAAACTTGCTATTCAGGCTCTGGGCTCTTGGTTACTCCTGTGACTGCCACATCTGAACTGTGGCCATGGGCTTGGGGATGTGCAGGTTCTGTACCTCCTGTTCCCCATCCAACACTCCTCCAGACATTGCTGCCTGTCTGCTATTTGTCCCTTTCGTCGATGCTTTTTCTCCTGCATGTGCCCAGGCATAGCTGTGGACAAAGGGGTTGAGTGGCGGGGGATTAGGTCTGTTGCTTCATAATGCTGGAGGAACACAGCAAACCAGGCAGCATCAGGTGGTGGAGACATCAATGTTTCGGGTGTAATCCCTCTTCGGGTCCTGAAGGAGGGTTACACCTGAAACGTCGACCTCTCCACCACCTGGTGCTGCTTGGCTTGTTGTGTTCTTCCAGCCTCCTGCCTGCCTACTTTGGATTCCAGCATCTGCAGGTTTTTTTGTCTCTTTTTTAATACTGGGGTACAGTACTAGTGGGGTCAGGCCACCATAATCAGTGACAGGTTTGTACCCATATATCATTGGCTCGTTATAATTTTCACCAATTCAGGAATCTTAACCTTTATTTCAAAGGAAATAGAGTATAAAACTGGGAGGTTTTGCTAAAAGTATACAAGGCAATAGTCAAACCACAGCTTGGAGTCCTGTAAACAGTTTTGGGCCCCTTACCTGAGGAAAGAAAGATTTGCTGGGATTGGAGACAGTCCAGAGATGGTTCGCTAGACTGATATCAGGTATGGAGGGACTATCTTATGAAGAATGTTTGAGTAGATTGTTCATGTACTCGTTGAAATTTAGAATAATGAGAGGAGATCTTGTTGGCTCATACAAGATTCTTAGGGGTCTAGACAAGATTGATATGGAAAGTTTGTTCCTATTGTGGGAGATTCTAGGACCGGAGAGCACGATCTCAGAACATCATTTAAAACAGTTGAGGAAGAATTTCTTTTGTTAGAGGATAGTGGATCTGTTTACTTCCTTACTACAGAGATATGTTGAGGTTGTGCCGTTGAGTACAATCAAGGTTGGGATAGATTTTTAACCATTTCTGATCAAACGTTTCTAATCTTGGGTCTGATTTTTGTGCTAATTCCCTTCAGTCTCTCCTCTAATTAGTAACTCTCCAGCAGTGATTATAGTTACTTACTGTCTACTCCATCAAAGCTGCTTAACATTTTGTATTACATCTCCCTTTACAACTTCCTGCTCTGACAGGAATGATTTCAGTTTCTGCAGAAGCTCCACATTCACTGATATGTGTGGAAAGGTGGTGGGTGCCTGGAATACGTTATCAATGGAGGTGGTAGAGGCGGGCACAAGAGTTGTCATTTAAGATGTATCTAGACAGATACATGAATTGGCAGGGAGCAGAGAGATACAGACCCTGAGAAAATTGCCGACATGTTTAGATAAATGACCTGGATCGACGCAGGCCAAATGGCCTGTTCCTGTGCTGTAATGTTCTTTGATCTTTGAATTACCTAATTTTTGGGACCTTTCTGGTAAATCTCACTGCTCACCAAAACCTTGACATATTTCCTTACGGGTACCCTGCAGGATTGTGCAGGTCATGCCAATTTTTGAATGTTTATCACCTTTGCTTTTGGATTGTGCGTAAAGCTAAGAAGCACTGTGACCTGTCACCAATGATTTCCATACATTATTCCATCCTTGAATCTTGTTTCAATTTGTACCATTGAATTTAAATTGCCTCTCCATATTATTCCTACCAAAGTGCGTCACTTCACGTTTTTCTGTATTAAATTTCACCAGTTTCTCTATGTTCTCCTGAAAACTGTTGCTAATCCACCTGTAATCATTCATTGTATTTCTCGGTTTTACATCATGTAGAAATTTTGCATTTGTGTCCTGCTGGGTAATGTATTGTCTTTTGACTCTTTCCCAGTTCTGTAACCATTCTACCACCATCCCCCTAGTGGGCTTAAATTTTGCCAACAAACTTGTTTAATGATAATTTATCAACTGCTGTTAGAAATCAGTATGCACATCAGCAACTGCTTTGTCTGCTGTTACTTCATCAAAAACCCTTTACAGTTTGTCAGATATGATCTGCCTCTTAACAAATCCATGCTAAAAAACTGTTTCTGGTACTTCACATATTTCCAAGTGGAGTAGAAGCATAGAAAATAGTTGCAAGATTTGGCTATTTGGCCAATGAACCTGTTCAATGTTCTCCATAATCATGGCTGTATCTCAACACCATACTTGCTCTCCCTCTAAGCCCTTTAGTATTGAGAAAGCGATCTATTCAGATTCACTACCCTCTGATGAGATTTCTGTCATCCCCATTCAGAAAGGCCGACTGTGTATCCTGAAACCAAGACTCCTTTTTCTGGATTCCCCAGCCAGGGATGTCTTCAACCCTGTCTAGCCCGATCAGAATGTTATACATTTCAATGAGATGATGTGGTCATGTATTTTGTTCTGCCTAGTGGTCCCAGAATGCAGCCCATCCTGATTGGGTGACTATTTTATTTTCAGCATTGCCAGCTGTTGATGTATTTCATTGAAACTTTTCCCTCTGCTTCGGTAGCTTCCCCATAATTACATGGTTTGAGTTATGCTACTGCCTGTTGATGTGGGTCTTGATACAAAGGTTGAAATATTTACAGAATAGATGGCTTTCCACTGAATTAAAAATTCTAAGGAGAGGGGAGCATGAAAAATTTAAGACCTTCAACAAGGATCCGCATGATAGACTGGTTAGGAAGGTTAGAACACACGGAGTGGAGGAAGAGCTAGCAATTGGATTAAAAAAAAGGGTGGTGATAGAGTGTTGTCGTTTGCACCGGAGGCCTTTGATCAGTATTATAGCGCAAGAATCAATGCTGGGACTACAGTTGTTCGTCATTTGTTTGTGAATGTAGGAGGCATGGTTTGTAAGTTTGGGGTTGAGACCAAATTTAGCGGTATAGGGGCAATGAAGAAGGTTATTTAAGAGTACAACAGAATCTTGATCAACTGTGCCATTGTGCAACGGAATGGCAGATGCAGTTTAATGCAGATAAATGTGAGGTGTTGCATTTTGGTAAGACAGACCAGAGCAGGACTTAGTTAATGGCAGGGCCCTGGTAGTATTGTCGTACAGAGAGACTGAGAGTGCAGATATGTAGTGTCTTCAAAGTGATGTCATAGGTAGACAGGGTGTTGAAGATGATGTTTGGCGTATCAGTCAGAGAATCGAGTACAGGAGTTGGAACATCATGTTACAGCTATGCAAGACATTGGTATAGTCTTGCATAATTCTGATCAGCCTGCTGTAGGAAGGATATTATTAAACTGGAAAAGGTGCAAAAAAGAATTGCCAGGATGTTAACAGGCCTGTTAGGTTTGAGTTATAATGAGAGGCTGGATAAGCTGGGACTTTTTCTTTGGAGTGTTGGAGACTGAGGGGTGACCTTATATAGACATTTATAAAATCATGAGGGGCATAGATAAGGTGAATAGCCAAGGTCTTTTGCACCCGGTATGAGAGACCAAAAGTGGAGAGCATAGGTTTAAAGTGAAAGGGGAAAAGTTTAAAAGGGACTCGAGGGGCAACATTTTCGCCCAGAGGGTAGTGTGTATATGGAGCTGCCAGAGGTAGAGGTGGGTACAGTTACAACATTTAAAAGACATTTGAATAGGTACATGGATAGGAAAGATTTAACGGGATATGGTCCAACACAGGCAAATGGGTTCAGTTTAGGAGCCCTGGTCGGCGTGGACAAATTGGGCCAAAGGGTCTCTTTCTGTGCTGTATGACTGCATGACTCTATTAAACGTAAAGAAAAGCATATAGTTGTGCCAAGACAGGTCAGAAGATTGGAAATAATTTTTAAAAAAGTAAAGGATGAGTTCAAACAATAATGCAAAAATTAGGGTATGAGAGTAAAGCTAGCTAGAAATATAAAAGCAGGTAGTAAAATCTCCTTTAGATTTTAAAAGAAAAAAATAATTAACATGGTAACATTCCAGCTATGGAAAGTGGGTCAAGGGATTTAACACAGCAATGGAAACTGAGATGGCAGAGGAACTGAGTGGTCATTTGGCATTGGTTTTCATTATAGAGAATACACCTAATATACCAGGCATGGAAGGGAGGGAGGAACTCAATAAAATTGCAATCAGCAGGGAAATGGTACTAAGTAAATTGTTGGAGCTAGATTAGAGTGGTGCTTGAAAAGCACAGCAGGTCAGGCATCATCTGAGGAGCAGGAAAATTGACATTTCGGGCAAAACCCATTCCTGATGAAGGGCTTTTGCCTGAAATGTCGATTTTCCTGCTCCTCGGATGTTGCCTGACCTGCTGTGCTTTTCCAGCACGACTACTAGACTCTGATCACCAGCCTCTGCAGTCCTCACTTTTGCCAAATTATTGGAGCTTTCTCCTGATAAGGTCGAAAGTTCTGGTGGACTTCGTTCTTGAACTTTAAAGAAGGGGCTAGTGAGATAGTCAGTGCATTGGTTTAGTTTTCCAAAATTCTTTATATGTGGCAACATTCTATTGGATCAGAAAATAGTGAATGTGAATCCTTTCATTGAACAAAGAAGGGAGAAAGAGAGCAAGAAACTCCAGATGAGTTAGCTCAACACCTGTCATAACAAATGTGTTAGAAGCTATTAAAGACATTAGAGCAAGGCAGGGTAATTAGAAAGAGTGAACGTGATTTTGTGAAAGGGAAATCATGTTTATCCAATTTCTTGGAATTCCTCTAAGAAATGGCACATGTCGATAAAGGGGAAACCAATGAATGCACTATTCTCAGATTTTCAGAATTCATTTGTTAAAATGGTACATCAAATGGTTTTCCAGAAATTAAAAGCATGGCATAAGCTTAGTGTATTAGCTTGGTAGAAGATTGGCTGGTTCACAGGCCACAGAGAAAGCATAAATACATTTTTGGTTGGCAATATGTAACAAATTGTGTACTGCAGGGTTTAGAACTGGGACTCACCTTTTACAATTTATATCAATGACTCGGATGAAGGGATCGAAGTTATGTTTGCTAAGTTTGTTGACGTAGGTAAAGACATCAGATTTATGAAATGACATTTGTGAATAAGATGGGTTTTTATAACCAGTATTGATTGTTGTTATGATCACCATTATTGAGAGTAGCTTTATATTCCAGATTTATGAATTGAAAGTAAATTCCACCAGCTGCCATACTGGGATATGTATTTGTGCCTCCAGAGCATTAGCCTCGGCCCCAGTATTCCTGGTCCAGTGGCATGGGTGAAAGGGCCTATTTCCGTGCTTTGTAACCTATGATTCTAAAATGGGTAGTATAATGGACAGTGAAGAAAGGTTATTTAAATTTACGAAGAGATCTTAATCATTTGGGTAGTGGTAGATAAATACAAGGTTTCCAGTGACATTATCACTCACCACTGTCCCCCTTCAAATGTTTGTACACATTGCTGGGCAGAATGAAGGACATGTGAATGTGTCACAATCTATATGATGCTTAACTTCAACAATGGTGATTGCTGAATAAATATATTCTGTAAATTTGCAAGATAAATTTCTGTTAAACTGTTTGTACGAGGCATCTGATAAGATCAGTAATGTTAATACATACCGCTAATAGCAAGGCAGTATTTCATGCAACAGATTTGTTTACGCACTAGTTTGTACAATGTTTTTGTTGGCAGCAAGACTGCAATAAGGAGGAAAACTGGGTGTGTGAAATGGTGTCATGGACCTATGAACTGTGCAGCTCTGGCTCAATAATATAAGCAAACTTTGTATTTCGAAACTTGGATTGTGTCTGCTGAGAGTGTATTTTGAACTGTGTGATGCAGGTGAAGTAATGCTAGTTAGAAAGCTAACATATTTGGGGTGGTGAAGACTTTCCTCACAAGAAGTATTATTGTGATTCAATCCCCGATAGTTGTGCTATAAGATGAAAGACTGGGGGATTCTTCAGTAGCTGTGGTTTTCATTTTCAAAAATATATATTAATGGCTGTTTTATTTATATATTCCTCATGTTTCGCCTACCTGGTGAAATATAGGTTATGAAATTGGTTTGCGTACGAACAACAGAATAATTGGCAGTTTGAAAGCAGCCTGTAGACTCTCATCTGAGGATTTCTGGGCTGTCTGTGTACTGCACATGCCAAATTCTGATTAACCAATGACAGGACTGATCTGATGGTGTCTCATGTAGTAACCACTTTGTGTGACTGTGAGCCAAATCCAAACAGATTTGCTGAATTCAGAGCCGAGGAGAATGGACACTTTTTTTCAATACTTGTCATAATTTGTGTCACAATTATGTAAATAGTTCATTTGATTTATGTGCAACTAAAATAATTAGCTAAAAGGCTAATAGTATGAATTGAGTTCATGTTTACATTACATAAAGCAGGATTATATATTGATGGTGGTGCACCACAACAGTAGCATGTGGGTGTTTATGAACAGCAGTATGGTTCTGGATAAGCTGCTTCTCCAGGAAGCATTTCCATCTTGAGCGCATAGGTTTGTTAAAGGCGAACAGGGTGCGGGCACTGTATAGCATCGGGGAGAATAATTGTTATCTAGCCACTTTGATCCAGCAGCCTATCACAACCCTTGGGTTGGAAAATGGTACAAATTTTCTCAAGGACAGGAGGATGCAATTGAGCTATGGCGATCTTGAGTGCAGTCCTGCTCTGGGGTAGCTTCTTATACTGGGGATGCTAGAAATCTGAAACAAACATAGAAAATCCTGGAGAAACTGAGCAGATTTGGCAGCATCTGTGGAGAAGGAAACAGTTAATGGTTTGAATCTGCTTTGTCTCATTGGGCTGTAGAAATACTGATTTTTGTTTTCATTGAAAGTACAATTATTGTATTCAGCAAATCTTTGCTTGCTGCCTTAAGACTGTGTGCTTTTTACGTGGACTGTTAAAAATTATGAGAAGCTTTTGTGAAACCTTACAGCACAGGAGCAGACTGTGCAACCCATCATGTCTGTACTGGCTGTTTGAAGGAATTCTCTATTTTGACCTACTCCTCAGATTATTGTGTAAATCTCTGCAAATATTTTCTGTTCAGGTTTATGACAAATTCTGTTTTGAAAATGACAATTTCCCTTCTGGCCAATTTATCTCACAAGTGTGTCTCTTGGTCAGTTACTTAAGCAAACATTTTATTAACCGACACCTATGGGACCAGGAGAGTTGATAAAATATTTTGGGGAATCAAAAGTTGCACAAATCAATGTAAAACACACTAAATAATAGAAACTGAATGCTGGGGGTATATACATCACCATTATACTTTTTAACAGCATAAATCGCAGAAATAATAATGCAACTTTGCCTTAAATAAAACTTAATGGCAGAGAGCTTTCTCACTCGCACCCTCAAGTGATTACTTGGACATTGTTGTAGATC